>NW_007260102.1:6020-98217 GCF_000164805.1 Carlito syrichta
GGGTGGGTTAGGACCGCACCGGAGAATCTGGATGGCGAGAAGAGGCCACTCAGAGGCAGTTCTTCTGGAACAGTCTGATCAGGACTGAAAGCCAAATTTTAATCGGACTCCTTCCAACTTATATACCATTTTCTATACCCTCCAGCAGTGTGATAATCACTCACTGGGGGCGTACAAGTTCCGTGCTTTACAAACTATGCATCACAAGACCACCACGAGATCTGCAATTTCCAAGCAAACAATTCGAATTCCATGATGCCTGTCGTGCTTACATTAAGGTCACAGGTGCACAATTTCAATACAAATCGTTCAAAGTGTTTTCCATAATGTTCAATGAATCTTTCATATTATACTCTTTGTTCTATACCCTGATGAATACAAAAAACTTTTCTAAGTTAACTCTAGGTTCAATCCAAGTTCACTGACTCCTAATATTTTTAGTGATTAATATTATCAACTTAACACTATACTATAATCTGTAAGTTTACTTAAATGACTTAGCTGTTAGTTATACTATTATCCTATTACGATTTAACATAATGCCTTATAACTCAGTTAAAACTTATTCTTAAACTACCAAACTTTACTGTAATTCATATGAGTTTCATATGTCTAAACTTTAATTTTTATATAATCTAATGATTGACCTTTAATACTATGCTATATCCTATTAAGCTAATACCTCATCATTAATTCTTTCATAAATTGTATAGTAACTATTACACTTGAATAATGTAGCAAAAGGAAACAAAACAGCAAGCATAAATTTACGCAACTATGAGTGTATATGTATATATTTTATCCTAACAAGTCTACTCTAAAAATCAAATAGTAGCTGTCACACTCTTGAACAAGGAAATGCATGGCTGCCATGATGGTGGCTGTGGGCTGAAGCAGACAGAGTTTCGATAATTAACGAAACAAAAGAAAACGTTCTGCCTGGCTAGGGGCAGGGCGACAAAACTATCATGGTAATTTAGTTTCTAATCTTAGCCCTAGGGGAAACAGCTTTCGGGAACAAGAGCTGACTACCCAGTCTATCAGGAAATAGAAGTTAAAAAGTATCTAGAAAGAAGTAAAACTTAGAAAGACAGAGAAAAATAATTCTGCTGTGCACTCTCCATCAGGCATATTGATATTTACTTATAAGTTTTACTGCCATGTATGCACACTGGTCACTAATCACATGCCAATATTATAGGTATAAGTGATATCCTATGTCAGAGGCAATCTTCCAGATGGGCCTTTACAGGCCTCAGCCATGTAGCTATAGATGTTGGCTCCCAACATTTTTGTGTTACATATTGACTTACAAAATTGGGTAAAGCAAAAATGAGTACTATTCTCTCTCTACCTGATATCTCCAAAATTAAAAATTGTTTAGAATCCTGTTGGGCCCAATCTGTTTTCATTGCCAATGCATCTTACCTCTAGGCCCAGGAACTATCATGGAAGAGACAGGTGTGTGAGATTGTAAGGGCCAGTCTTCAGGAATGGGATTTGTTCAGATCCTCCAAATTAAGAATAGATTCACATATACCTCCTGGGCCTTTAAGCAACCCCTTTCCATCCATTCTAACCATAACAAATTTCCTACTTCCCATAGAATTAAAAGAAAATACAAGAAGTAATCAAGATACCTAGTGACAAAGCCTCCTGGGTATAGTTTTTCCCAGCTATGGGAATTTTATGAGATTTTTGCAGAAAGATATTCTTAGAAATGTTTCAACCACAAGACAAATCACTAAAAGGAGCACACACAAAAAAAGAGCATTGAGGCACAACAAAAGTTTTAAAATTTCTTAGCTTAATGGTCTTAACAAAATACTTATATTTTAAATAGCTAATGATTAACAGTAGTTTAGTGTGCAGAACTGTAGATAAGTCCATTTGTGTAACCTTGCCATTTGTGTCTTACATTACTTAAAAGATTTTAAGGGTTAATGAATGTCTGCCCACCTCCATTCTCCCTCTGGCCTAGAACATTTAAATTGGCTTTAAGTCTTTTGACTGTAAGTCCCTTGGTCATACAGATCCCACCAAAAGACAGAATGAACTTGGGACAGGTAGTTACACCACCCTGGCAATGATATGGAACAAAATAAAAGTACTGCCATCAATGTGAGAATGTTAACCAAAAAATAGAATTTCAAGCCTTCTAACTGACTGAACAGATCTCCTCTGAGCCAAGAGAAACCTAAAAAACTAAATTCCAGGCCATAATGAGAAAGGAGGTTAGACAAGTCTTGTTGTACCCCAGTCCTTTGTGGAACTTTAGGCTCAACTAACCAGCATTAACATTAAAATAGAGATCATAAGACTGACAAAACAGACTCTGTGGCAATAAGATATCACATTCCAACGAGACTCTAGTATACCATCATATGACAGATAGCAGGCTCTAAAGGAAATACAAATCATCATACCCCAGAATATGTTTCTTTGATGTGTTTTGAAGTGACTGACCCTGCAAAGCCATCGCTTGGGAATATTTGCATCTGTAGAGAATCTTTTTCTCTAAGAATAATGATACCTTTTAAGACACATACCACTTATTCTCTCTGAAGCCTGCTACTTAGAGGCATCATCTACATAACAAGAACCGTGATTTCCACAACCCCCGTTTGCTTAATTCAAGCATTTCTTTTACTAATTTTCAAATCCTTCAGACAGAATTTAACTCTTTCTACCAATTGCTAATCAGAAAATCTATGAATCCACCCATGACCTGTAAGCCCTGTGCTTCAAGATGTCATGCCACTCCAGGCCCAACCAATATAAACCTCACAAGTATTGATTGATGTTCTGTCTGTACCTTTTCCAAGCTGTAACTCAATCATCTCAGGCACATATTCTCAGTATATTTTTGAACTGTGCCTCGGGCCTTTGTCACTCATATTTGGCTCAGAATAAACCTCTTAAACTATTTTTACAAAGTTTAGCTTTTCTGTCAACACTAATTTTTTTCTTTTGTGAGTAAAATAAAGTAACACGTGTTTATTTTTATATATGTAGGAGAATCATGATTTTACCTCTTTAAAAAATTATCTTTCAACAGCAAAAATTAAACTCAGATTTTTCTAACCAAAAGTTCTATCCTTTTTTCTATTGTGCCAAGATTAGCTCATATATTTCCATGATTCTTTAATTTTTTCATTGTCAATTCCTTAACACCTAAAAAATACTGCTCAGGTTGCCACTATTGCTGCCTGGATTCATCATCATACCAGAAAAGGACATCTACCATCATAGGCAAGATACAAATAAGGGACTGTATGTTTCTCCTGCAGAGGTTACCACTACCTGCCTGACTTGTGGTCCATGCCTAAAGTTGATCCAGGTGTCTTATGATAAGGAAAATCACATTGTTCAGGGTATAGTTCTTAACCACTCTTGTAGATTGAGTAGAACTCACCTTTGACTTCCCTCAAGGCTGACAATGGTGCTTCACCAATGTTCACACTTTCTCTTCATATGCTATTTCTGTTTCTATAAGGTCAACTGTATTTGGCTACACTTGAAATTAATCTGTCATGTATTTGACCTTCTAGATCATTTGCACTCTGACTAGTGCTTTTTATCAAAAAGATAGTTTGGTAGTTCTATGAGCTGATTGTTAAAGTATTTGATAGAATTTCCACACTCCCTTCATCCACAGACATCTAATATTATTGCACATGTATTGCTACAGCGACTTCAAAAATTGACTCAAACTATTTCTGACTCCATGTTTCTCACCTGGAGAACATAAGTTTCTGTAAGTTTTTAAAAAATGACCTTGTTTCTCTCATACCTGAGCTTTCTGGATGAAAAGTTTAGGTGTGAGCATAAAATGATAGAAAAAGAGAGGTGACTACTCATACTGAAATGAGGCATACCTATTTTGTGGCAGTGGAGCGCAATATCCTGTCACCTGAGGGAAGAGCACTTTAGACATGAGGAGGTATAGCAGAAGGAGGTACATTAATCATCCCTTTTTATTTTTTATTTTAGAATTGATCCTAGAGACATCTTTAGCAGAGAAAAAGATCCTGGTTTTGTTCTCCCAAAATAGGTAAGCATTTTAAATTTAACTGACTTCTTAGTCTACCAAACCCCACCAGGTATATGTGACAATGTTTTGATCACCATCTTCTTTTACTGATAATTCTATTGAAAAAAGTGTTTTCTAGACTTCCCATGTAGAACAACTGTCCACACACCTGAACGTCTTCCTTACCTTCATTCTTGTAGCCCTTGCTCAGATGAGGCAAACTAACTCCACCCAAATGGTGACATAGACAAACAGGACAGGTTGGATTGATGGCCCTAAAGCATGTCCTCCAAAAAAAGAACTTGATGCAATCGTTTCGACTGACCTGGACACTCAATGGTCTAATGGCCAGACAGGAGACCATGTTAAAAGCCCTGTCAATCTGTGACCCAGACACATGTAGAACCTACTTTAGGGCAACAACAATTTGTAACCAACATTTTATTTCCAAGGGTACTATTTACATTTGCTTCTTATGTGAAAGCCAGGCTTTACTGACTTTCTCCTAAAAACATAGTGATTTGACCTTAGAAGGCTTTCAGTATTTAAGAAAATACTACAAGTAGATTATGTAGTCCTCAAATGATTGTGGAGATTGTTCCAAAATTTGGTCATCTTGGAGATTCCTGGAGAGATAAGTGACTCACTATGCATACCCTGTAAACAGTTATTCTTACAGTGGAAGTCATTCTATTACAAATGTGCCCTTAAATTTGTTGAAGTAATAAAAAGCACTACCTCAGCTCTAGAATACATTTAAGTTAGCCATAACTCAAGGGCCAGGGTTGTAATGGTTGACAGAATTTCCCCAAGACTTCTTGCTTGTGGGATAAGGCGGAATCTGTATAATCACTGATACATCTCATTGTACCTGGATTAAGGTTTTGGACCAAGTGAAAAGGCCAGTGCAAAAATTTAAGAAGAAAATTACCTCAGTTTCTAAGGTAACCCCTGATATTTTATGAAATTTATTCAACTGGTTGGGTCCAGTTGAAGGTCAATGCTACAGGTTGACCTCCTCTTGCTGCCAGCAGCCCTTGAGATGGGGTCATAATTAAATACGTTTAAAAAACTGATGGGTTTAGTCCTAGCCTGTCTCATTTAAATTAATGAGAGTAGCCATTTAAACAGTATATTCATGAGAAAATTCACCAGCAGTCAAGGTGAGGGTAAAAATAAGGGGCAGATATTGTTGGTACATAATTCTCCAGGGTTCTGTCATACTTTTGTATGTCTTTTTAGAAAGGTAGTTACTCTACCTCTTATTCTAAACAATATTTTAAAGGCTGTTTGTATAGAGAACAACTTTCAAAGACAGAGATAGTGTTTTTCTCCAGAGCAAATGGTAAGTATACTTATTGTCAAATACAATGAAGATAACATCTTCTTGTGCAAATGACTGGCATGCTTATTATCTATTATGAAATATTCGGGTTCTAAACACAGAGTTCCTTTCCTGTAATATATCCCACAGCATATGCTAATGCTTCTGGCTCTCTTCACATGGTCCTATGGAAACTAGTACCTGGAGGCATAGTGCAAAAATTGCTGATACTCCAGTTATTGTTATTAGTGTTAGTAATAAACTATCTTTTCTGAGCCAGGAGTTTCATGTAATTTACTATGAGGTCTCATGCAATTTACCATGAAACTCTAGCAGGCTAACTTGCTAGCTTACAAGTAGAATAAAATCTCAGAACCTTCAGAGTTGTTGACAATATGACAAGGTGAAACATTACACATAAGCAACTCTTATTGTTCTGAGATAATAATAAATAGCCTCAATATTGGAAGTTGTTTGATATCATTTCCTGTGCATATCGCACCACTCAGCTCAGAGTTGATGTAGAATGTGTGCTGACAGAGGGATGGGTCAAACTTTCAATAAAATATTACTGTGAAATAGTTTACTTACCATACTGTCTTAAAATAATTATTCCCAAATAAAATTGGATGGTCAAAATGAAATTAATAGTCAGTTCTAGATTCTTTTTAATGTGATATATGCCTATCAGAACATCAGTTCTCACAAGTTGACTATTTTTTTGACCTTAATTTTCCATCCAGTAGATGTCAGCAGTGATCTTGCTGAGCTGAAAAGGCAAGTTTATTGTATTTCTTCCTAAGGTTAATTATTTTCTAACTTATCTGCTTTAGATTTCAAATTTTTTCACTAGAATTATGCTTTAATAGTTATCAACATTTTTGTAGCATAATAATCCATGTAAGCTAAAGCTAATACTTTGATACCATGACAAAATGTAAATTCCCAAGCTTTATATATCTAAATGCATCAACCACATAACTGAAAAAAATCTCATATATGGAAAATATATCTCACTTATAATGAGAGGATACTATGAATTTATGTCCTGAGTAATGTTTTAACTACTTATTTAATCTATAACTTTTTTTAGAAGAAGAGGGAAGGATGGAGCTTCTATTAGATTACACCATTATACAAAATAATTTTCTCTTTCCTGTGGAAGAAGTATAAACAATTGGACTTCAAAAAGTTAATGGTAAAATAGAATTTAAAAATACAAATAAAAATATAAAATTCATCTCTTAACTTAAGCTCCATCAAGGTCAAGACACTTCTGTAAGTGATGATATCAGTCATTAAGTCCATCCCTAAATAATTGAGTGTCCTGGGAATTTAACCATATCAATGTACTCTTTTTTTTTTTTGCATGTTCACTGAAGACAAATGGATGTCCTTTTTAAGATTAGAAGACAAAAAGAAGTAAGAATGAGCCACGTCTGGACTGTAAGTTGAATGTCTAAAGAGTTTCCACCGAAACTGTCACAAAATTGCTCTTCTTTAATGAAAAGAATGGGCAGGATCCATGGTGAAGAACTTTCTGGTAAAAATTTCCTGAGCATATTTCTGCTAAAGATTTGACTGCCTTTCTCAAAACACTCTCATAAAAAAAGAGATTTTGTTCTTTGGTTCTCCAGAAAACCAACAAGTAAAATGCTTGAATACCCTAAAAAACGATTGCTTTTGCTCTTAATTGATCTTTTTTTGCTTTGTCTAGACAACTTCTATGTCTTGGTAGCCATTTCTCTGATTGTGTTTTGTCTTAAGGATCATATTGAAAAAGCCATGTTTCATCTCCTGTTCCAATTTTTCAAAGAAGTGATTCAGGATCCTCATCTTATCTGCTTAGGAATTTTCCATTGAAAGCTCTGCTGTTATCTGCCACTCATCTGTGTGCAATAATTTAGGCATACATCAAGTGGAAAATTGTCTTAACTTTATTTTTTTTAGTCAAATTGTGTAAAGTGAACCAATTGAGATGTCTATGGTGTTGGTTATTGTTTCTGCAGTTAATCATCAGTTCTCTTCAACTGGTAGATGAACAAGATTTTTTTTTAATCATGAATTATTTTGGATGGCCTACTGCTAAAGGCTTTATTTTCAACATCATCTCATCCTCTCTTAAAGGGAGTTACTCATTTGTAAACTGCTGATTTATTCAGGGAATTGTCTCCATAAACTTATCATAAAGCAACAGTAATTTCACCATTCTTCTACCCAATATTCACCATAAATTTGTTTTGTTCTTGTTCCAATTTTAGCAGAATTCATGTTGCTCTGATTGGGCTCTTTTCAAACCGAGTTCGTATCCTTAGTGCCTCAAACTAGATTCTATTTAAACATGCTTTTATAAGTTAATATGAATTTGATGCAAAAACATTTTGAAAACCATACAAGTTTTTTTCATAATATGCACTTTCTATGATCTGTTTGAAGGCCCCTTGTACATAATCTATTGATGCTAGTCTTATCCATAACTTGTTTTGAGTGATAAAATGTGAGCAAGAATGCAGCCTAGGCAACATAATGAGACCATTTCTCTACCAAAAAAAAAAAAAAAGCTGGACATGGTGTGTGCCTATAGCCCCAAATACTTGAGGGGCTGATGTGGAAAGATTACCTGAGCCCAGGAGGTCAAAACTGTCACTTAAAAAAAAAAAAAAAGTGTGCCCTTGATGAAGTTTGTGGAGCCATCTCATCATTTTGTCATTCTTCCCTTTTTCTTCTATCATGAGATTGAAAATAATCCTAAATAGGGATTGTTCCTTCATCTTGTGTCCTAGAACGAAGCTAATGAGTTGCATCTAACCCGTGATGGTCAAGAGCAAACTCGGAACTAAATTTTTGAAGAAACCTAGATGAAGGGAGTTATTTGATACTGCAGCAGAATTTACCCTGAGCTTTGTGATACAGGGGTAACAGAAAAAATTATTACCCCAGAAAGTGGGTAAAATGAGGTTGTATATAAGCGCACTTTGCAAATTCTAAAGCACATTTCCATACATTTAAAGAAAAATACAACTTCTGTATATAGAGTGCTACTGGCATTCTCTCTTGTTCATTTGAGCTCCTTGAAATGATCTACTCTGTGCCGCTGTGAGTGTCTCCTAATATTGACGATTACATTCTCTCTCTCCCTCTCTCTTACCATTTTTAGGCAAGTATGTATTGAATAATTTTTATATTTAGCCACATGTCTGCAGTTATTTCTTCACTTATCTTTCTTTCTTTTCTTTTCTTTTTTTTTTTGGTTGGAGTCTCATTCTGTTGCCCAGGCTGGAGTGCAGTGGCACGTCAATGGCCACCACAGCCTCAACATTTTGGGCTCAGATGATCCTTCTGCTTCAACCTTCCAAGTAGCTGGAACTACAGGCACATACCACCATGCCTGGCTGCTTTTTGGATTTATTGTAGAGATGAGATCTCACCACATTGCCCAGGCTGGTCTCAAAACTGTGATGTCAGGCAATCCTCTCACCTTGACCTCCCAAAGTGCTGAGATTATAAGCATGAGTCACTGAGCCTGGGCTAATTCTTCTTTCATATCTTATGGAGAAAATTTCTCATAAAAGCTGTAAACATTCATAAAACAACACTTATGTGTCAGATTCTGCCTTAATGTTTTGTTATGAATACATTTAGTCATGTGTTAGGCATTATCTTTTTATTACAAATGACTCACGTGCAATTCAGAGGGATTTAAAAAATTAAAGACCATTCTACAGCTGATAAAGAGAAAAACAAAATTTGAATTCAGTTTATTTCGTATCAAAGTCTCCTGTCCTTCACCATTAACATAGATGGTAGCAGAAGAAAATTGCATGGTTAATCAAATCTAACTTCTCCATGAAGCCAGAAATATGTGTATTGAAATCTTAACAATATGAGAAAATAATTAATTTCAACTAACATTTGTACTCCTAAACTATGTGTCTTTAAATGTGTTGACTCTTTCTTGCTTAATGCTATAAAAGTGTGAATTTCAAAGTACTTGGCACATAATTAAGGTTGAAGAATTTCTCTGGACAAATCCAGATAATTAAGATAAATATTAATTGCCTCACAAATTTTTTTAAACTTAATTTCACATGACCTACATAAGAATTATTCTAGGACTGACATGGGTTTATTCAAGATAAGATGGTTTAATAATGTAAGATTAATAGAGAAATAGGTGAATTTCAAAAACTTTATATTAAACCAAAAAAGCCAGATACAAAAGAATACATACTATATGAGTTATTTATAAAGTCTTAGGATGGTTCAACATATAAAATCAATCAATGTAATATATCATATCAATTAAAAAAGCACAAACAAAATCCACATGATCATTTCAATTGATGCAGAGATAGAATTAGACAAAATCCAACACCTTTTCGTGGTAAAACACACAGTAAAATAGAAATGGAAGGGAACTTTCTTAACTTGTTAAACAGCATCTATAATAAACCTATAACAAACACCACACTGGATGGTGAAAGACTAGCGTTTTTCCTCCTAAGATCAGAATTAGACAGGTATGTCCACTATCACCACATCTACTCAACATTGCACTGGAGAATTCTAGCCAGAGAAATTATGCAAATAAATAAATAAATAAATAAATAGTGTTCTGGTCAGAAGGAAGGAAGATTATATCTATTTGAAAATGACATGATTGTACATGTGCAAAATCTTAAGGAATTCATAAAAAATCTATTAGAGTTAATAAATAACTTCAGCAAGATTACAAGATCAACACACAAAAAAGCAGTTGGATTTCTATACACTTGCATCCAACAATTCCACATAAAATTAAGAAAACAATTTTATTTTAGATAACATCCAAAGGAATAAAACATCAATTTCATGAATGAATTTAACAAAAGAAGTATAAAACAAATACTTTGAAAATTATAAGACATTATCAAAAAAAATCTAAATAAGAGGAAAAACATCTTATGCTCATCGATTGGAAGCCTTAATATTGTTAAGATGGTAATACTTTTCAAATTGATCTGGAGATCTAAGATAATCCCTATTAGAACCCCAGAGGATTTCTTACAGAAATTGTCAAGCTGATTCTGACATTTACATGGAATTGCAAGGGACTCAGAATAGCTAACTACTCTTGAAAAATAGCAAAGTTGGAGAACATGCTCTTCTAATTTCAAAAACTTAACTAGGGTAATCAAGACTGTGTGGAATTGGCATAAGGCTATAGATCAATGGAATATCAATGGAATTGAGAGTCCAAAAATAAACCCGTGCATCTTGGTCAAATGATTTTTCACCAAAAGTGCCAAAACCATTCAGTGAGGAAAAATATAGTCACAAAGAGTGTTGGTACAACTGAAAAGTCATATGGAAAAAATGACAATTGTCATATATCATTGAGATAGTTTGATGAAATACAAATTCATTAGTCTGGTGTTATAACCCACTACCATCAGGCCCAGATTGTTTTACTTAATATTATACTCTTCCTTTTGTCAACTTTTATGATACCACCATCCACGTTGATTGGATATTGATTTACCATAGTCATTCTTGAGTTCCTTAAGAATCTCTACTCTGAATTGGGAACACAATAGTCACTGACAGAAGTAAATAAATAAAATTTTCACTCTGCTTTTTCTCACTATTTTGCCTCAATTGACTGAAATACCTCATTTTTAAAAATCCCTCATACTCTTGTCTTCACTCAAACATTAACTATTATTAACAATATGATGTATGTATTTCAGAAATAGTTTTTGTTTTCTCCCCCCCCCCACTTTCTTTCAGTAGAGACAGAGTCTCACTTTATTGCCCAGGCTGGACTGCAGTGGCACAATCATAACCCACTGCAGCCTCAAACTCCTGGCCTCAAGCAATCTTCCCACTTCAGCCTCCAGAAATAGTTTTATATGTAATTTTGCATACATGAACATATACAAATATACATCATGTTTATATTATTGTACTCAAACTATGTGTTTTTTGCAATCAATTTTATTTATAGATAATACATCCTGAATAACAATAATAGCTTCTACTTATATACCAGTTTTATGGGCTAGGGAACATTCTAAGTCCTTTATGGATCTTAACTTAATGCAATCCTCACAAAATCTCTGTAAGATAAGTACTGTTACTCTCCACATTTCAGGATAATGTAACTGAGGTATGTAGAGTTAAATAAATTTGACCAAGTTTGCATAGCTGGGAGAAGCAGAACTGATATGCAAACATAGGGAGTCAAGCCCTGGAGTTCACCTTTTCAACTTTTCTTCTGCTGGTCTGCCTGTTGAAATGTTGGAAGAACCTGAAGTCTCTCCCTGTAATACTGTCAATAATAGTGTTCTGACTTCATTTTTTAAACTGTCTTCACCATTCTAAAGATTGAGACATATGCATTTAAGTGGGGTCTTATTGTGCTATTTCAAGCACTGCCACTTGTATATCTTGATAAAATTTATTTCACTGTATAGAATGAGATATGAATCAAATTATGTATCTTTTCCTGATAAACAATTAGAATTTTATTTATTGTACTTATTCATTTGTTCATTTGTCTGCCTGTCCAAACATGGTCAGCAACTGTCTTTTATCCTGTGCCTAGCAAAGTGACTCTACAATAGTTTACTGAATGAATGAATGAATGAATAAATAATCTATTTTATGAATTATTAGATTATTGAAGTTAAATCAAACAATTTACAAAATTGTGAAGATCAGATGAATAAGCTATAAAATACTGAGTATTAAAAGTGCTATATTGTTCTCCCTCTTTGTGATTTGATATGAAGCTTTGCAGAGTAAGTACTTTAATAATACCTGAACATATATTCAGAATCCTAAACATTCTTTGATATCAAAGTTGTCGTTTTCTGACTCCTTTAAAAGTAAAATGTCTCAATTTTTTTTTTTTTGGTTTTTCTGATTCCTTATCTTAATAAAAACTTTCCTCTTTCATTAAGTATTAGCTGGTGTTTGAAAAGATACTCTCGCTTTGTTGCTATACCTTACTTTGTATCCTGTCTGCCATTCTGGGTTTGGAAGGAGAAAACATGAGGCCAATCCACACCTGATTGACTGTGGTCCCTTCCCTGGTGCTGAGCTCTCCCAGCTGACAGTGCTGAAATGATTAAAGGATTTGGGGGATCTGTGAAGAGCAGAGCACAGATTTTTGAATGTGTGAACTGCTTGTCAAAATTTTGCAGTAATTAGGAGCTAAGCGAAGAAAAAGGAATGTAGCTGCTCAGAACTTGGTAGAATTTCCATGTGATGGATATTCCTTTTGAGATTTTTAAATGGCCTGAATTCATTAAGAAGACACAAACTTCACATTCCATCGAGAGGGAAAAGAAAGTATATTTGTGTAGTGTCCTAGGTAGTGGTGTTTTTGAAATGTGGCAGTATTTAGAATTGATGTCTTGGAATGGATTGCACTTGAGCATCTACCCTTTCTTAGGAGAATATTTAGATGCATCCTTTCATCTATTTGTTCTTCATTGCATTTATATTGCCAGACACTGTAGTAGGCACAGAAATAAAACAGTAAATAGCATAGACACTGTATTGAACCTTGCATACGTGACTGTCTAGTTAAGACATTTGATCACAATTTCCTTTATGTCATTTACCACTATGTATTTAAACAATCTTTTTCGATTCAAAATTTCCCATGACTGAGAGCTACCGTTGTTCACACAATCATTTATTTGGGAAACTTAAAGTTGCTTACACATTTTTGTTAGTATATCTACTTTGGTTATACGTGTCTTTATCCTTAAATCTTTTTTCACCTTACCAAAATAAAAGGTTTAAAGTAAAAATTCTCACCACAGGGCACGATTCAATTTCATCAATGCAATTTTTTTCATTTGAGAAGCCCTACATTTTGTGTCTCTTTGGCTAAATAAACAAATTTAAGGGCAACCCCTCTGGGTCCCCTCCCACCATGGGAGCTTCTCTGTCCTCTCACTAAATCCTGCTTTCTCAAAAAAGAAATTTAAAAGCTCAATTAGAAGGTATGTGATTTAGGAATCACTATTCCTATATAAGGAATTTAATTAAGGTGGCTTCATAGCTATCAGAAGCTTTCTATTTGCTATATTTGTTGTCAGGATATATCAGGTGATTTGTTTTTTTGTCCTATGTGACTGTATGATAATGTGTGCTTTTTCTGGCTTCTGAAGTTCTAGATAAGTTGAGCAACTTGAATACTTTAGATTGTTTTGGACATTTTGAATTATGATTGTGGAATACTGGAAAACTGAATGATAGAAAATTGAAGAAAATGAAATAGGGAACTGACCTTCTTGGAGAGATATCAAGGCTTGGGGCCTGCATATAATGAAGATTTTAAATGATCTAGAGTTCAAGGTGTATGTGCCAAGGGGATGGTGTCTCCCTATCCCACCTCTCCCTCCATTTGACTAGGTGCAATGAATCCTGGAAAATCAATTTCTCTGGTCTGCCCACACTGGAACTGTGTAACCAGCATACTGTAGCCCCAACTAGAAAAAATAAATGTTATTACTCTGTTTTCTTCTGTTACAAAAATATCAGGACAGAGAACAGATCACAGCTATTCCACCTAAGAATATACATTCTCTCAGCTTAGTTTTGTCTATCCCTTTGCCATTTCCTCAGGCTGTAGAAAATTGGAAATAGCACAAAGTACCTAGCTCTCACTATATCTCATAGTGAAAAAGAAAAAAAGAAAGAAAGCAAAATTACATTAAAAATACATTCATGGGGAAAGAGTCTAAAAGTTAGCCACATTCTATCAAAGCAAATAGGATGTGTAGACAGAGACCTCCTAAAAGAAGAAAAATGAAAAATAAAGCAATTTTGGCTACTAGGCAAATCTAAAGTAAGGAAAGAAAATTTTAAGGAAAGTGGGAAGAACAAAAAGCACATTGTCTAAAATAATAAATGAAAAGGTTCAATTAAGAGATGAATAAAAATGACAAAGTAAAATAAAAAACTTAGGAATGGAGAAAATTATTTTAAAAACACTGGTTAGTACTGTCAAAAGACAAAATTATAGCACATTTATTATATTTTTATATTTGATTGAGCATAAAGTTTCAGTTATAAACAAATTTTGTTTAAAGGTCCAACTGGTTTTAACTTATGATTCAAGAATCAGGCAACACCTTTTTCTATATATATATATTTTTTTTTTTTTTTTTTTGAAAGTAGGATTTATTGAGAGTACAGGAAAGCTCCCACATTGGGAGGGGACCCAAGGGGGCTGCCCTTTCTGTAAAATTTAATGAGTGTTTTGATGAGTTGAGCAATGGAATTTGACTTTATAGACAGAAAAGGGCTGAAGAAAGAAGAAACAGAGAACAAGGAGTAGGTTGGTCATTTCAAAGTTACTTTCCTTACAGGGTTAAACGGAAGGGATTCCCTTATGCTCACTCAAGTAGCCCATTTCAAAGTCCCGTTTGGCTACAAGGCACCTAGCCTGAGTGACTTCATTCTGATTTGGTCTGGTCTGCTGGGGCCCAGTGCAGGAGGCTAATCCAAAACAATTATCTCCCATAAACTTCAACAGTACCATTACCATATGTGCTAAATGTAGGGAAAAAAGAATATTACAACTATGGTTTAAAAACTAAATGCTAAAAGTATAACAACATAAGAATACCAGTAACCAAAATCCAGAAGAAAGAGGAGAGTTGGTAGGACTGGGGAGATTGCTGGTATCCTTCTAAAGCAGATTCAATATTTAAAATGGCCTAAAATTGAAAAAGATAGTTTGAAAAAAGCATAATGACTCCAACTTATACCAAAAGTTTTATTGCATCTTTTTAAGACCACAATTGGGAATATTTCTTATAATGAAGAAATTACTTGATTTCAATTTTTTCAGCTATGCTTCCATTTCTTTTTTTTAAAATTTCAAGTAAAATTAAATTTAACTATTATTAAAATATGATTTCTTTATAAGTTATTTTATATGAGTATTTACATTTGTCTATTTTTTCTTATCTATCTGTATATAAATTCATCAATCTAACTGGATATCTAAAAAATAACCTCCAAATATATCAATAATAAAAATGTATACATGGTGAGAATTAGTTGTCTTTTAAAAAAATAATTTGTCTTTGTGTTTTTTGTTTTTTTTGAGTTAGAGTCTCACTCTGTCACCCAGACTGGAATGCAGAGGCCACTCCCGGCCACTGCAGCTTCGACCTGCTGGGTTCCGGCAATCCTCCCACCTCAGCCTTCCAAGTAGCTGGAACTACAGGCGCGCGCTACCACCCCCGGCTAAGTTTTGATTTATTGTAAAGATGAGGTCTTGCCAAGTTGCCCAGGTGGGCCTCGAACCCGTGGGCTCAGGCAATCCACTCACCTCAGCCTCCCAAAGGCACGGGATTACAGGCTGAGCCACTGAGTTCCACTTTGTTTTAAAAAAAAAAAGACTTTTTAAAAGAAGTTCTGACTTCACAGCAAAATTGAGGGAAAAGTTCAGATAATGTCCACATACTCCCTAACCCTCCCCCACACAGGTTTTCTTCTTATTAGCATTCCCCACATATTTATCACAACTGATGAACCTACATTGATTTTATCATCACCCAAAGTCCATAGTTTACATTAAGATTCGCTCTTGGAGCTGTGTATATTTTGAGTTTTGACATAATGTAAAATGACACATGCCTCAGTGCATTCAGGCTTCTACAACAAAACACCAAAGGAAAACTGGAGAGCTTATAAACAACAGAAATTTATTTCTCACAATTCTGGAAGCTTGGAAGTCTAAGATCAAGGCACCGGTAGGTTCAGTGACTGGTAAAGGCCCCATTGTTTGATTCATAAATGGTGCCTTCTCACCGTGTTCTCACCTGGTAAAAGGAGCAAGACAGCTCTCTGAGGCTACTTTTATGAGGGCACTAATCCCACCAATGAGACCTCCACCCTCATGATCTTATCATCTCATAAAGGCCTCCACCTTCTAATATTATCACATTGGTGAATAGGTTTCAACACAAGAGGGGGGACTCCCCTAAAAAATGGAATTATTGTTTGGAGGGTGGGCCCCGTGTAGTACTCTCGGAATTTGTTCCTCCAGATCAGTCAGTCAAAGTTTTATCTGGAAGTTATGAGAAGGCTGAGTCATGATTTGTGAAAGAAACATCCCAAGTTGTGGCAAACAGGTGACTGGTTCTTCCTCCGTGACAAACTCACCTGCCCCCGTGCTGACTGTTCAGCTGTTTTTGACCAAAAATGGCATGGCCCCTGTGCCCCATCCTCTTTACTCAAAAGATCCTGCCCCGAGTGACTTTTTCTTTCTTTGTTTCCCCAATGAAAAAAAATCCCCAAATGAAAACATCTTGCCATGTGGAAGAGGTGAAGCAAGAAATGGTGGAAGCACTAAAAGGCGTTAAAATTGATGAGTTCAAAAACTGTTTTGAGCAGTGGAAAAAGCATCTCAATAGGTGTAGTGCATCAAATAAAAAGTACTTTGAAGGTAACTGAAGTTTAAACATGTAAGAATAAATGCACAATATTTTATAAATGAATTCCAGGTTTTTTGGAGTTTCCCTTGTATAAATTTGAAGGGTACACAAAACTAAGACTACAGCAACATGTATCCATCATTATAGTATCATGCAGAGCAGTTTCACGGTCCTAAATATCCTCTGTATTCTACCTATTCTTACCTCTTGGCCTCTGCAAATTTTTTATCGTGATTTTTGTCTCCATAGTTTTGCCTTTTCCAGAATGTCATATAACTGGAAATATACAGTATATAGCCTTTTCAGATTGGCATTTTTCACTTAGTGATATACACATATGTTTTCTCCAAGTCTGTTTATGGCTTGACAGCTTATTTCTTTTTAACTATGAATAATATTCCATTGTCCGGATGTAACATATTTTTTTCATCTACTGAAGGATATTTGGTTACTTCCATGTTTTAGCAATTATTAATAAAACTGTTATAAACAACCATATGTAGGTTTTGTGTGGACATATGTTTTTAACCCCTCTGGGAAAATACCAAGGAACACAATTGCTGGATCACATGGTAACAGTACGGTTGGTTTTGTAAGAAATTCCTAACTATCTTCCAAAGTGGTCGTACTATTTTGCACTCACATCAGCGATGAATGAGAGTTCCTGTTGCTCCACATCCCTGCAGCATTTCGTATTGGCAGTTTCTGAATTTTAGCTGTTCTAATAGGCAGATAGTTGTAGCTCATTGTTGTTTTAGTGTGAAATCTCTGATGACATGTAACACTGAGCACCTCTTCATATGCCATTGATTCTTTCTTAATTGCTTAAAAATTCTATAAGAGCAATTGCAATTATAAATGAATTGAGTAATATTAACCTTAAAATAAAAAAAATAAACCTGGCATACACCAAATATGCTAAGATTTAATAGTGGTGAATTTGGGGTAGGAAATATAAATTATCCTATTTCCTCTTTTGTATTTTTCTGTGTGTTTTTAAATTTTAAAAAAGTAAGAAAAGGGTTTGAGGTGAGATAATTTGACTCAGCTTGTCACAGAAAAGAAGATATTTGAGTGTGAGCTGGGGGCTATTTCTCCCACCTACTCATTTTTACCCTGAATTTTTCAGCTTTATCTCCACCCCTGAATACATCTTGGTAGAGTCCTTTGACCTGGAATTTCTTTTTTTTTTTTTTTTTTTTTTTTGAGTTGAAGTCTCACTCTGTTGCCCAGTTGAGTGCAGTGGCCGCTCCTGGCCACCGCAGCCTCGACCTGCTGGGTTCCCGCGATCCTTCCGCCTCAGCCTTCCAAGTAGCTGGAACTACAGGCGCGTGCTACCACGGCCGGCTAATTTTTTGATTTATTGTAGAGATGAGATCTCACCAAGTTGCCCAGGTGGGTCTCGAACCCTCAGGCTCAGGCAATCCACTCACCTCGGCCTCCCAAAGTGCTGAGATTACAGGCTGAGCCACCCAGGCCTTGATAAAATCACATAGCATCTGCCTTCTTAGCTCAACATTGGAGCTGTGGCATCAGGCGGGATCCTGGTCAAAACAGTTAAGTCGAAATGTTTTTCTAAAAAGGAAGAAAACTTGGAGTTTGGCATTCAGTTTGTAGGCTGAGCTAGGTTCAAAGATTGGCTTTCCTCAGAAATGCTACAGAACCAGGAAGATCTGAATCAACCAGAAAAACGACTCTTCTTTCTTGTTTCTTAACATACCTAAGGGCAGAAATGAATTTCTGTATTAAACAACCAAATAAAAATTTTATTTTTTTGAGTCGGAGTCTCACTCTATCGCCCAGACTGGAGCACATGGCACGCTCACGGCCACTGCAGCCTTGACCTACTGGGCTCAGGTGATTCTTCCACCTCAGCCTTCCAAGTAGCTGGAACTACAGGCACACGCCACCACGCCCAGCTAATTTTGTGATTTATTGTAGAGACACGATCTCGCCAAGTGACCAGGCTGCTCTCGAACCCCTGGACTCAGGGAGTCCTCTTGCCTTGGCCTCCCAAAGTATTGGGACTACAGGCTTGTGCCACTGCGCCTGGCCTCAAATAAACATTTTTTTAATCTTAGAGATTCACTGAAAATGCTAGTAGTTTGAAACATAAAATGCAGTAGTAGAAAAGTATATGGGCTTTAGGGTCATAAGCCACAACTTATACCTGAGAGGTGTTGGCTGACCTATTTAAACTCTCTGAGTTTCAGTTTCCTCATTGTTAAGATGGGCTAGCACATAGTAGGGACACTAGAGATATTAATTTATGTACTATTTATAGATTTTTTTTAGGTGAACACTAACAACCATTGGAAAAACAGATGCAATTTTGGTCACGTTCATTAGTAGGTTTAGAAATACATAAAAATCATAGATCTTTAAGAAGGTACTTGTTACAGACATTGGTCCAAATTTTACTATCACCTTAGTAGATATGTGAAATCAGGGATCTGTGTCACAATGCAAATGAAAAGACAAACCACCAAGAAAAAGGAGACTGCTATAACCGGTAAGAGAAGAACTGAAGTTGCTTCTTAAAACAGTTGGCTTCAGCCCATAAAGAGGGCATAAGGGGTAAGATTGAGGAGAGGAGGGGAATCTCTGGACAATTTTGTAGCCATTACTTCAAAATCACCTTGTCATTCAGAATCAATGCTAATTGTATTTAGGAATTTCCTGTGCACCACAGTCCTTCTTTCTTATATCTTGTTTTCCATAATTACCATAAATTTTGGAAGTATTATAGAGAATTATAGGTTTCAAGAAATCATTACCTAGACATGGCAGTATCTGCTCTTAACACCAATGCTCTCTGCTTGGCGCACTGGGTAACATTTCCTCAACACAGGCCAAGAAATTTATGTTGGAGCCAGATCAGAGCTTGCACATATGGGATAAAAGTTCAGAACATCTCATTACTCTCTAATTGTCATTTGAGTCCAAAGCTTTCCTGAGAGTGGCTCTGTTTCACTCACCAGAACTTCCTACTATGATATGTCTCTGGAATTCACAATTAGAATGAAAAATGTAGGATGGAGCAGTTTTTGAATAACTCTGCTTATAAAGGATGCATGCTGTTTCTACTTAGTGTGGTATTTGTTTGTCCCCTGCAGATATAATATTCTGAGGGAAGAACATTTATTATTTATTTCATAAAAACATGTACAATTTATTTTTTTCTCAAAGGATATATTCAAAACTCCAAACCCTTAATAGTTTATATGACAGTATGGAGAAAAGTGCACAAGAGAAATTTCCTTGTCATTTTCTTGCTTTTATGAATGTGGTTATTTATTATGTTTATGTATTTATTTACTTAGAAATCAAATAAGTTACAAAGTGTGTGACCAAGAACTGATGGTTCTGCACAGCTATTCTACAGAGGTGTTGATAATTTATAGCATGCTGATCATAAAGACAGGCTGGATTTGCTAGGTCTTTAATATTAGTCATAGGGGTCTCTAAAAAGAAGAATAAATGATTTGGTTTATTTAAAACTCAACAGACATTTTGATATCTCCTCTTTGCCAGCTATTAGAGATGCAGAGGTAAATTAAATTTGGTCCATGTTTTCCAGATGCATCCTCTCTATTGATAATAATAATCCCATTAAGGATAATTTTGACAATACTACCAGTTGTTGAATTCTGACTACAGGCCTAGCACTTTGCCAAGCCTTTCATTCACATTCTCATATAGAAACTTTGATCAACAAGATGACAAAATAACTATTAGTATCTCAATTTTTCAGAAAAAAATTAAAACTTAGAGAATATATATTTCAATGTGTTTTAAAACATTAGTTTTATTATTATTTGGGAGTCCAGCAGATCAGGAGAGGACTACCATTGGAAAGATAGTTGTTACTCATAGTTCCTAAGAGAAGCAGTCACAACCTGCTATGCAGGGCCACAGGGGGAAGCTCTGAAGACAGAAGGACAAGAGGGAATCATGGACAAGAGCTTTTGTTGTGGTTTTCATGAGAAAAAAGGGCTAGACAGAGTAAGCTGCTAAGCAAGCTCAGGACTGCCTAATTTGAAAATTTTCAGCAGGTTCCTTGGTGTGGGGTTGTCCTGAATTGTCTGGTACCTGGTCCTGGGGTGAATAAAGCAGAGGAGTCATTGCCTGAAATATAAAAGACTGATAAAGGTGATTGTTGGGAGCTCTTGGTTCTGGATTGGTTGGTTTGCACATGAAAAGCACTCTTGAAGGTGAGTTCTTTATTGGCTAGCCTTGGAAGGGGCAGTCTTTACAGGATCTGCAAGACCGCAGATAACAAAACATTAATATGATAAGAAAGGGATTGGCAGTAGTGGGAAACTGCCAGGGGAGGGGGTGTGGGATTTGCAGTTGAGGGAAACGGCCAGGGGAAGGAGGGGCACACCTCATCAACAAGGGTAACTGCATAATGAACATTTGTATACCTCACTCTGAATTGGACCCCACATCTTTAAAATAAAATAAAATAAAAAACACATGGTTACCACAAAAGCTCACAAAGCTAGTAATTGGCAGAAACAGAATTGGAATCTGGGTCTGATAACAGAATAATCCCTTAATAACTCTGCCTTGGAGGTGTCAACAAATCCACTGAAAATAACTTTATGTTAAAAAAAGGAAAGAAATTGTATTCCAGTGAACAGTTTGCAAACCAGAGAGATGTAGCCTTTGGTACAGAAAAAAAGGTGTGTTATGAGAGAACAAAGAGAGGCTTTGTCTTTCATAAAGTTCTCACTCAGGTTCCCACTCTGGTCAGTTTATGCAAATAAGGAATGCAAACCTGTTTAGTTCTGATTGCTTGATGTTGAGTTCTGACTGGTCTATACAGGTCATAGCCTGTTGGCTGATTTAGGTTGTACAAACAGAAACAAACAGCTATGAAAGTCCCAAAGTTAAGTGATCATGAAGGTTTTCTAGGAACACTGTAAGTACCTGTAACCTTTTATCAGCAAATGACAGCTTGGCTTTATTTTGAATATAGGCCCAGTGAGCCACTCAGGATTCATCAGAGGATTGGCTCCTTTAGAGTTCATAGAAGAATGCCTTAATATTCCTTTATCTCTTGAACTCTCGGTCCAATCTGTCCATGTGAAGTCATCCATTTAACTGCAATACAGGATGCTGGTTTTCCCCTTACACCTTTAACAGAGGTGGGAGCTGGCTCTTCAGATTTAAATTTTAGTGTGTCTATTGACTAGTTTCTAAATGTTAGATAAGTTACAAACCTCACTGAGCTTTAGGCTTTTCACCAAAGAGAAGGAGTAATAGTGCTGCTGACCTAAAGGAAGAAACTGAGGCAAAATTATAATAAGTAGAGAGTTTATTTGGGTCAAAGTTAAGGATTTAAGCCTCGAAGTCAGATTCAAGTTGCCTTCAACATAAGCTTTGATTAATAGCAGTTACAAGTGGGTTTCGTTTGTTTGTTTGTTCATTTCAATAGCTGTAGGGTTTTTGGGTTTTTTTTTTTCTTTTCTTTTGTCACTCTGTCATCCAGGCTGGCATTCAGTGGTATGATCATGGATCACCACAGCCTCAACCTCTTGGGCTCAGGTGATCCTCTTGCCTCAGTCTCCTAAGTAGCTGGGACTACTGGCTAATTTTTAAAATTTTTTGTAGAGACAAGGTCTCTCTATATTTCCAGGACTAATCTTGAATTCCTGGGCTTGAACAATTATTCTGCCTCAGCCACTTAAGGTACTGGGATTATAGGTATAAGCCTTCGGACCCAGCCAAAAGTTGGTTTTTATGAGTGGCTTACCAACAATTTACATTTTTTTATTGAAATAATATAAATTTTTGATTCACTATGCATCGTTCTTTGTATCAGAAATTCTAGCAACATGAAGATAACAGGTAAAGATCAAATTGTGCAACTAGTGATAACATTTCAGGTAATTTATCACCTAGTCTGAAATTTCAGTGTAGGAAGGAAAAAACAAAATACCTTTACACAGTTACCTGGGCATGGGTGCAAAGACACGATTGAAGTCTCATGCCCATGTCTCTCTAGTCCTAATACATTTTGCATACTTCACATTCCTCAGAGTGCTCTGAGCCACTTTTCTTTCTCAATGCTTACCCTGAAGAGCTGTCTTTGAGATTAGAACATGTATTAGCATAGTTTTTAGAGCATAGTAAATGTTCAATACATCCTATCTGTTTAAGAATTATCCAGAAAAATGTCCTGTCTATGGGACTCTTGTTGGCAGGGAAACATTAACAGATAGTTAATAACTACCTTTTTAATGAGGATAGTAAAATAGTGATGATTAGACAAAAGTACTCAGATTTTTCTGGGTAAAGAGCACCTTTTTTGCTGAATTGCATGAAATCACAGAAGCATAGCAATCCAGATAAGGGTTCTAAAAAAGTATCTGCAATCTAGTAAACAGTCTTAAAGGGTTCAAATGCCTTTTAAAAATCTACTTTTAACAACAGCCTATATTATAATAAGACTCCTTGTCTTACTCAGCAACACTCTTTTCTTTGTCCACATCATCATGATTGATTTTGTATGTAGATAAAATGGCATCAACATATAATAGAAGGTATGAAAAATATAATTTCCTCTAATTTTCTGTACTTGTCACTTGGGACTGGGAATTCCAAACATTAGACTCACCTGGTGAGTGCCACCTTACAGTCCTTGTTGAAATGCTCACAGTTCCTCTGAGTGGTGGCACTATGTACAAAACACATCAGTCACAGAACTAAGCAGGGACTGGAATTAAGCCAGGTCACTGTGGCTCAGTTTGCTTCTTTCCATTATAACCTCACCCTCCCATCACTAATTGGTTATTTGACAATTTCATCTGGGTACGCAACCTAAACAGGTAAGTGATGATGTTATTTACCACTTATCAAAAAGGAGAAAGGATTGGAAGGTTAGACTGGGAACTGTGGAACATCAAGAATAAAGAATACCAGAGTTTTGTGGATTTTATTTCAAAAGTGTATGTCCTGATGTTTCCTTAATGGTATAATGAAGAGCAGTGCTTTTTAAAATTGACTGATTGCTGGATCATAACATACTGAAAAATGACTGAAAATTCAGGAAACGGTGTGGGCAACTCACCTTCGTCTTCCTGAGTTGCTTTCCAGAGTCATCCAAGATTCATGACATAAAGAGAGCCCATTCCAGGCTGGGGAAATTTTGCTGGGATTCTCAGGTGCTGAGCAGGAAAGGAAGTCCTAGATCGGGTACCTCCAGAGGAGCCCTGGGGTCAGAGAGCAGGTAAGGGCACTGTGTCCCACAGTTTTGACAGATTACCTGAGAGGATATTTGGCCAGAGATGATTATTTTCCTGAAAAGAAACTTATGGGTCTAGATGAATAAGCAAAGTGTAGATTAATATGATTTTTAACATTTTTAAAGTACAGATTTTCTGACTTAGCATTTATATTTATTTGAAGCCTAGAAAGGCAGTATGTTACAGTGGGTAATGGCATGGATTTTGAAATGAAATTGATTTGTGTTAAAACCCCAGCTCCGCCACTGAGTAAGTTCCATAAGGAGTATTGGAACCACAATCTCCTAATCAGTAAAATGTGAGGATAAGACCTACCTTATGAAATTGTTGTAAATTTAAAGTCATTTCAAGCAAGTATTTAGCCTAGAACTCACATCATTGAAAGTGTTAAGTAGTGTTATGATTATTTTCTTCGTTGTTATGTCAACTTGTTGGTGCTAGATTATTCTGAGAACATGAATGGACTGAAAAGAATGACCCATTAACTAAATCCAGTTCTTGATTTCATTACCATATCTCACTATTTTGTCTGAATTGACTGTTGGTTTTGGTTTTCACCTAGACTGAGTGTCCGTAAGTGATAGGGGCTAATCCATGTTAATGAGCCAATAAATCAGTTGAGGCAGGTATTCTCTTGGTGCTCCTCTCATCTACTTTCTCAATTCTTTGTACTTTGTCTTCAGAGGGAAGTTTCTAAGCACAGTGAGGAGATTCATAATTAAAGTAGAAGTTTCATTTAACCCTAATATGCTAATTTGTCTTTGTGAAAAGTTAAAAAACATTATGGATACACTGTATCAGGAGATGAAATAGAACCAGTCTCATTTTTTTTTTCTGAAATGATAACAAAGCAGATAACATTGGAGCAATAACGCTAAGTCTAAAATTCGTGTTAGCTTTATGTACTTAGTGCCAGTGAAACAAGATTTCTGTTCTCCTTAAATCTTCTCTGTTAGGTTTTTAGCTTCCTGCTCTTTCATGGAGCCCAGGTTGTCAGTTCTTGTCACTATGAACTGTCTGGCTCCAGGCATTAACAGACTTCTTTTGTATGTCTTTATTGGTAAGCTGTGGGTGATGAAGGTCAGTTTCTGTGTAATCATCATATGTCCTTTCATGAATCATTTTTCCTTCTGCCTTGGAATATGTGGTTTGAAAATTAGGTTTGCAAACCATCCTAGAAAAAGTGCTACATACCTCATTGCTAAATATCACTATGGTCACCTTGTGTCATTATTTGTTGAGGTAGGACAATTAAGTTCATGAACTTGCCGCCATGCACTTAACGTTGGCAGCATTGTACACATTACTTTATTGGAACATCTCCCTACTCCACTTATCTGACTCCCAATGACCTTTTTCTTTACCAAAAGATAAAGGAAACATTGAAAGGAAGATATTTGGTAACATTCAGAACATCAAGTATAAAAGAACAACAGTTCTGATAGCCATTCCAGAAAAAGAGTTCCAGAATTGCTTTGGCAAGGTGTCGGCATCGATACATAGCCTCCTAAGGGGAATACTTCGAAGGCTCATTGTTGATCTGAAATTCAAATTTATGAGTGTCTTCTATTAATACAGAACTCTATGCTTATCCTATTCCTCCATTCTCTGATAATCTCTGATGTTTTCTTGGGAAACTACTTCTCCCTCAGTGTATGCCCATGTGCTTCTAGTAGGGTTTCCCCTACTTGACACTAAGCAGGGCAGGTTAGGCCAATTGAGCACCAAATTCTCTTTGTTGTTTCTTGTTCAGAGCTGTTTATATGACCACAGTGGTCCTGATGAACTCAGTCCTGGGACTCAATGAAGAAACTCTGAAAGATGAAATGTATTTTCTTTTGGGACTGAGGAGCTACAGATATAAGCCAGGAATTGCTAGCAGCCATTTTGCTAACATGATTTGAGAGAGTGCTGGATTATTGAGCCGGTATGGCACCTCAGAGTTGGAGAGAGTAAGATTGTATGCTGATAATATTGTCTGAGCCTCTGGACTTGCCTGTGCCTGTAGCCAACCATGGCTGCATGTCGGAACAGATGAGCCTGTTTTATAAACCACTTTATTGCCTAAGCCATTTTGAGTTGAGTTTTGTCACGTGCATCCAGAAGAGTTTGAAAAAACATAGAGCATGATTAAATTTGGTGAGTACTAAGTGAGAAATATGTAGAGAGATAAACAGAGAGTCTGAATGATGTTTACCAGATATCAGTCTCTCTCTCTTACTCCTCCTGTTCTCCATAGTATCATATACAATCTTTGTATCAAGATAAACAATAATATATGAGTAAGAATAGATGGAGTCATTTAAATGTGACTCACATATGAGAAAGAAATTAGTTTTAGAAAAAAGCCTCTTAATAACTATGGGGTAGGCACATATTTTCTTAATAAAGGAGAACACTACTTTTTTTCTTCCTGTAGGCACAAGATATGACAGCTCATCTCCAAGCATATAAAAAACAAAAGCTTACTTTTCTTACTGATAAGTAACCCTCGTAATGCTAAAATATAAGACACTTTAATCATCTTGGGCTCATGCAATATTGCCTTAATTACTAGTTGAACTAGGATATTTACTTTCCTAAAAGTTTTTAGGAAGATAATTATTTGCAAGCTTATGCTAACTAGTAAACATTGGGGGAGATAGTTGTTCTTAAATTCTGCATACTGAGATGAAAAAAACGTGGCTCTGTTAGAATCTGTGTTAAAATGTGTATGTTTGTGTAATGGAGCGTAGAATGTTTCTACTTGGAAATCCAGTGAGAATACATTTTATGAGTCCAGTGATCTCGTCTTAGAGTGGGATGCTTAAATATTGCCCAAGTTGTAATAATCACAACGTATAACTGATGAGTAATAGGATCAGTGGTTTTTTAGTTTACAGTAATTATTTTGTTTTTACATTTGCAATCATAGAATGCAAGCAATGATTTATATTGAAGGCTTTGGTGTTAGATGAACCTGAAATAAAATCCTAATCTGACAACTGTTAGTTTCATGGGCACTAGCAATCACTTTCATCACTCTGATACTCTGTAACTTCTTTTAAACAAGTTGTTGTGAGAATTAGAGATAAGGTGTGATGGGCACCTAACAAAACATTTGGAACATTGTAGATGCTCATCGAATGAGCTACAGAGAGAGTTGAATCATGGCAATGTTGGGTTTTTATAGCCTCATCTTTGAGAAGATGGTTGCCATATTTATAAACTGGCCATTTTTCTTCTGTTCTTTTCAAATCCCTGAAGTTAGAACATGCTACCACCCAGTTTCTTCCAGCTACACTTCAAGTAGTTGTTCGTCCCTAATCCTAGGCAGGGATATTTATAACATCCCTTATAATTCCAAAATAGCTCTCCAAATCCCACTTTCTTTCTAGTATTTTAATATGATCTCTTTCATTGCTTTCAATCACTATGAAATTGACATTTTAGCTTCTGATGTGCTATTCTCTTTTGTGTTTTTGACCCATTCCTGTCCCTTATACACATTTAAGCAGATGTGTATGGTTTAAAATTTTTCACTAGGACACTAATGGATGGCAAGAAGAGAGGCGATGACAGGGTAGACGGCACAGTGACACTAAGTTCAAGATAGAGCAGCGGGCCACTTATTGATAGTATAGAGCACAGTTTGCAACTAGGGGCTGGAGCTGTGAGTGGAGCTGCTAGGGAGAAAAATTTAAGGAGACACTTGCTCTAAGGGTCACACAAGGGCAGTGTCAGCACTGAGAGTAAATACCTTCTAAATTTTGTGCCCCAGAGCCTCATTCCTTTCAGGCTAGTCCTGGCTCTGAATTGCAACACTAAGTCACATTGGCTATAAAAATAGAATGGTATTCAAAGCTTGGGAAAATATACATATTAACTGTAACTTGTAGTGAATTGTATTAGAAGTCAGCAATAAATTTTACCCATACACAGGGAGATATACATATGTAATATATAGTTATATGTACTACATATATTTATATTTATATATATGCAATTTTCTTTTTAGAGTATACATTAAATAGTACTAGGAAAGTTTTATGGTCCAGTTTTTAAAAAAGCAAAAAATATAATGATCGCAGAACCATTAGCATACCTCAACTAAAACAGAGCAAAACAAATGCCCATATCTTCATCTCATCATTAATTCTGTGATTTGAAATAAATGTCATGTTAAGCACTATGAAGAAATATAAGGTTCATCCAGAAAATTAGGCACTTTTAAGTTTTTTTTTTAAAATGTCATAGGAAGTATATCTTTGATTAGCATAAGTGAGATGCAGAAAGGTTAAAAAATACTGTACCGAATTGGTTCTCTTTAGCCTGCTCCCTCAATATTTTTAACACTTATTTTCTGCATGGTATATATGCTTTATTTTGCTTATTTACAAAGAGATTTGTTATACTTCCTAATAAGTATCTATAATACATTTGCAGGAATTAACATTACATGTTAATTTATGAAGCCCTTTAGAGTCTATCAACTGCTAAAAAACAATTTCTGGAAAAAATACACACACACACACACACACACACACATATATTTATGATATATTTCAGCAGCAAATTATTTTATAATTAATCAGCACTAAGTACAGGATATGCACTTATGAACGTTGATACGAGAAATCATTTTGGCTCAGCAAAAGAAGAAAATTTTGGATTTATTAAATGAGTGATTTTCAAAGAGGCAAAAGCATAAATTATTTTTTAACTTTCTTTAGTCACCGTGTAAAGTGTCAATTTTTTCCCTGAGATAGTCAAACCAAAAAATCTAGTATTTTATCTCCCATATGAATTGATTTTTTTAATTCATTGACACATTTTAGAAATTCAACTTTGTGAATGCATCTGAAAAGATAAAGAAACGTGAGAGGGTATTTTATGATGGCTCTGATTACATCCTCATCCAGCAGAGAGAAAGGAAAAATACTAGCCTGAAAAAAACTTAAAAATCAAGGAATTGATTAGCAGGCCTTTAAGTTTCCACACCTAGGAGCAATTGGTTAGTCAACCCACCTTCCTTAGATTAAGGCTCTGCGGTAGGGCTCGGTGGCTCAGCCTGTAATCCCAGCGCTTTGGGAGGCCGAGGTGAGTGGATTGCCTGAGTCCGAGTGTTCGAGACCCACCTGGGCAACTTGATGAGACCTCATTTCTACAATAAATCAAAAAATTAGCCGGGCGTGGTAGCGTGCGCCTGTAGTTCCAGCTACTTGGAAGGCTGAGGTGGAAGGATCGCCAGAGCCCAGCAGGTCGAGGTTGCAGTGGCCGGGAGTGGCCACTGCACTCCAGTCTGGGTGACAAAGTGAGATTCCAAATCAAAAAAAGAAAGAAAAAGATTAAGGCTCTGCTATTTTGTTTAACACTCAAGAAAAATGTACACTGATTCTAAATTCCACAGGACTCACACCTAAGTCTTCATCATTGCTACTCTCTAGCAGCTTCATTCCCTATTTTCAATTTATGTTGTCTCTATAGGACTGATTGGGGCTAATCTTTGCTGTCAGGTTTTTAGGAATCCAGGTGTTGTGCAGCTCACACCTGTGTCTGCACACTGGCAGCTGTTCCATGCCTGTGGGTGAGACTTGTGGTCGGAAACAGGTAACATAAGCTTTGCAAAACGGAGACAACTCTATTGCTTTCTGTTGTTTAGTGTTTTTTTGTCTGCTGTGTCCTTTCCCTTTCTTCTTATAGTGTGTGTTTGTTGCTTTTTCTTTGGAAGAAAGTTGGTATGCTGCTGAGAAAACGCTCAGTGATCTATAGCCTTAAGGGACAGGCAGGTTTTTGATGAAGTCTCAAGTTGTAACTAGACCTTTTTCACCTGTCACTTGGCACCAAATTTATATACTTCTTAACTACTGGAGAAGACAGAAAGATGGGCTTGCTGTCAGGTAGAGTTATTTACTTTAAATTATATTCATACTTTTTCTTGCTGATTATTAATAAGAACCAAAAATAGAAACACTGGTTAGAAAAACTAAAGCCCCCTACTCAAACCAAAAAAGGTTAAATGTTTTTTTGAGGGAAGCTCTTTATTTTGTTTTTTAAAACGCAACCCCCACCAAAAAAGTGGTGGGTTCTGACAAGTGTTTTGGGGAAATGCCCTTAAAAATTCAAAGATTTCAAAGTGATTAAATTTGCTTAATTACATATCAGATCTCGGAGACTATTTGATGTAAAAGGAAAAAAAAAAAACATTAGAAGTGTATATCCCAGTTTCGACACTGTAATTAACTCGAAAGACATTAGAAAAGCTATTTTCCTTTTCTGGAACTCAGTTTCCTTATCCTTAAATATGAGATTTTAAATTAAACCTCTGTGTCATCTCAAACATTTCATGAATCCTTGTTATTCTGATTCAGTGCTATGGACATAGTACAGAAGAACTTTAAGTCACACTCATGACTGAAGGAGACCATAGTCCAGTTGCAGATATAAGCCTATTCATGTGAAATGATAGCACACACTACAGGACAGTATACATTTTAGTCATGAATTGCGTTAAACACATCACAAGTGTCCAAACATTTCAGAAGAGAGAGAGATTAGGGTGGACTCAAATGATGGAAGTTTCCAAGAGAGGGCTAGACTTGGCTTGGTCTTTAAAGTAGGTATCATATCTATGGATTCAAGGGCAAAGGTGACAGGTAATAGTAATTCAGTTAATGGAACTACATGTCAAGGATCCAGATTTGAGAGTGAGCATGGCAAAGTTGAGTAAGGAGATAGTTCAATATATCCTTGGGTTCAAAGGGTAGAAATTTGTTTATTTTGAACCTGCATGTCTTAGTCAATTTGGGCTGTTATAACAGAAAATCATAAACTGGATGACTTAAACAACAAACATTTATTTCTCACAGTTCTGAAGGAAGGGAAGGTCAAGATCAAGTTGCCAGAAGATTCAGTGTCTGGTGGAGGCCCCCTTCCTTTCTCATAGACGAACGTCTTTGTTTCCTCTCACGGTGGGGAGGACAAGGAAATTCTCTAGGATTTCTTTGATAAGGCCTTCGTTCTATTCATGGGGTCTCTATCCTCATGACTTAATTACCTCCCAAAGGTGCCATCTCTTAATATCATCACATTGGGGGTTAGGATTTCAATATATCGATTTTGAGGGGGCATAAACATTCAGTTCATAATATTGCAGAACTCTTATTTCCGAATCTCTATCCAGCTTACATAAGAAGCAAACTTAGGGCCTAGAGCATAGATAGATCAGCTTAACTATCTGTATATATTTGTATGTTATTTGCTTTCTAGGAGAACTTCTCTATTACAGTCCATGTTTGCTTCCTCTCTGATTGAGTCTTTTCTACCTAAGTTCCTCAGAAACTATTCTACCAACAACATTTGGATTGCTAGAACTAAAGAATTTATTTCATTCTCTTAGAGACTTCCCAACATTTCAGATATAAGAAAGTTTATTTAAAAATCTAGAGAACATAATCTTTCCATTCTTGTGTTTCAGAACACAGTCATTGCATCTTAACTTACTGCCTAGTCCATTACCTCATCCTCAACAATCCCTCTATATGTTGAAGGTCCATAGGCGATGCTCTTAGTTCCCTGTCTGTAAGAAACTTTGGGAATCTTAGAATATCTGTTGCTATTACTATTTGGAAGTTCTAATACTGATGATATGCTTCAGCTGTGGATATATACTTGTGGATATATAGCAGGGTGCCATGGAGTAAACACCAACTCATTTATTTTTATGAAGTAGCCACACAGAATGATGTGATTGATGTTTATCTTCTTTCTTTTCTCACCCATTTTATAGATTCTCAAAATTGTTCTTTCTGCCTGGGGAGGAAGAAGAAAAATTCCTTGAAGATATTTGAAATAAAGTCATAAAATCTTGCATTAGAAATAGATGGGTGGAAGGAAATTGTTGTGTCTCGTATTTGGGTATCAAAGCGGTTAGGTATACATCAGGTTTTCTCCAAATTGTGTAAAAATAGATCAAAGGACCTTCTTTGAACCAAGGCTAAGGGAGGTGAAAACTTTCCAAGCTCTGCCTCATTTAACTCTGAGGAAACACCTCCTGATAGATGTGGCCCTGTTTGTTTCATATTCCATCTGGCGTTCATTAATTACTGAGAGCATTAATGATGACTCAAAAGTGATTTTGCGAGACAATAAAGTAGAGGATGCACCACAGAATATTTAATGCTCTGCACATTTATTTTATTCTGCCAATTTCGAACAGGTGGGTCTATTATATTTTTTGCTATTCGTCTCATATGACTGACTCACTCTTACAACTTTCACAACTTCATGCTAACTGACTAAAAAGGTGCTTAATTAAATGTGTGCTTGGTAATTAGAGTTTTCACAAGCAAGTACAGATGGAGCAAATGTAATTGAATGAAGGAACATAACAATCTAGTGAGATTTTATATAGACGTGGGATACTATGAGCAAGATATTAGACGAAGATCTTAGTAGAATTCTAATAATAGAAGCTTTTTATCCTCCTCCAAAAATTTAATAGTTTTGAACTCTTCAGCTTTATATTCAGCTCACAGAGGGATGCACAAGCATATATTCCTAATATATGGAACCATTCGTGAGGAGATCATATGTCCTAGTTTGCCTGGACAGTGTTAGTTAACACCTTACAGTAGATATTGTTGATTTCCATTTATAATGCCTTGGGGTTCACATTCACATCTAAGGTTCCCCAGGACAAGCACTTGTGACTCTCTGTAAGGCTTTCTCTAAGTTCAAAAGAAAAGCAGGCCAGAAGTTTTGTTTGTTATCTATACCTTTGGGAGTGGTCTCAGACAATGAAAGATGGAAGCTGAAGGATTAATATCCCAGTTTATTTTCTCCCTGGATGATAACTCTGGGGTGTGTTCTAGACTGATTTTTAGTTTCTCAGCAGGATTGAGCCCTAGCTGCCCCTAGTGGTAACTGGCTTGATTTTTATGTTATTAGCCTCCTTCCTTTCCTTGTCTTAGTTCCTCACTCTTCTGCTGGTGCTTTCTAGGATACTCTCCCAAATAAGTGGATTGTACACAAATTCTTGTCTTTGAGTCTGTGTATTGGAGAAGGGAGCCGAGTTCTTGCTGTTGCTAGGTAATTTTGAAGCCTCCTTTGCCTCTCAAAAATATCTCAACTTGGACATAAATTAAATAGTCATCCTAGTCATTAGATCTCAGAATACATCCTTGCTAGACTCATCTAAAACTGTAGACAATCTTGCACTCATTATTTCAAGATTTAGTTTTGAGCCAACAGTTCTAAATAGTCTATCACTTCCATTTTTTGCAGTCTTCCAGGAGGCGGATAAATGAAATGTTCCAGCAGCCCCGGACACCTTCAGAGAGTTCTATTCATTCTTCTCTCTGTATTTCTATGACATTTTACTCATATATCTATGAATTACACATTTAACATATTATATTACAAGGACAATTTACATAACTGTCTCTTCTACTAGATTGCAAGTTCTTCCAGGTCTGAGGACATTGGTTTATATATCTTTTACTTTCTAGAGTATAACCTAGTACCTGACACAATGAGTGAGTGAATGAATTAGTGAATGAATAAATTACATGTATCAAATCTTGGGTCTACTACTTTTGGAATCTAGGTATGAATTTCTGGAGTAGGGAAAGTATGTTTGCTGGATGATGAAGCCCTGTGTTTCTGCCATAAGATCATCTACTTTTGCAGAAGAGAAGTTGCAGAAATAACTGTGGATCATGCACTGAGTAGTATCAAACTTTTTCTTTGTTAACCCACTAGGTCAAGGATTAGCACTTGAAGGAAAAGATCTCTTAAAGCACAAAGGAGACGAATTGCCTCTAAAATAGCTTGAGGCAAAATTCGACATCAGGTTACTCTGTATTTACATGGCGGCCAAAGATTCTATTAACTCTTCTCTTCTGGGATTAATTTGTATGTAAAGAAAGAAGGCAATACTATGCTATAGTTTGACTCCTGAAGAACCCAGAGGCATTTCTTCAGTTTCCCAGGAGACATGCCATATATCCCAGTCTTAGAAATACTGGAAACCTAAAAAAAAAAAATCTAAATGAAATGTTAAATTGCTTTGCTTCCTTACATTTCTGAGTATCTTTGAAAAAAAAACTGTGTTACCAACTGCAACATTTTATACTTCCACTTGCGACCTGAAAAAACTAAACAAATACAGATCAAGAAGTGGATAAATGAGTTGGGGCCAAAGCAAGAGGCCATTGTGTAAAATTAAGTAAAGGACAGGAATAGGAGGATTATGCTCTCAACCTCTTTTGTTTTTGCACTTGACATCTGGCTGCTGTGACCCTCAGATTTCAGCTTTTATCATTTTCTTCCTGTAGAAAGTGTCTTGGCTCACTTACTTTGTAGAATAATGAGTGCTATTTCTAGTTTGCTTTGGAATTATACTAACAAACAAGGATGCAGAGCACCTTTCAAATCCAAGACAGGGAGGGTGACTTACAGTAGATGCTGTGCAGCAGACTTTCTGGCCAGGGGCAGGTGACCAGATCTGCATCCCTCTCCTGGGACATGCAGAAAGTGGCCCCAAGACTACTGGGGCTTAATGACAACTGTGATACAACTTTCTATTGCAGTATAGGAGACATTTTCTGACTTTGAAACTCAACTTTCTCAGCTGTAAAATGACCTCAGAAGTCATCTAAGCCAGACTTTGTCATGGTAAAGGTAAAAAAATTTACAACAATCAAAAGCTGAAAGTCAACCAAACAAGATTTGAAAGACATCATCATCTTAGTTATGTACAACATTCTAAAAGTTTTTAAATAGTTTGTTTTTGTTATCTTGTTATATTTGATTCTCACAACAAATATACTACCTGGGAAGGAAAATGCTAAATCAGAACACAAGCTCTTTGCTATCTCAGTATACTAACAGCACATCAGCAGGTATACCCATTGTTGGTTTCCCCACTCCTCCAGAGAACCTCTTTCCATAATTGACTTCCTTCAGTCTATAGGAATGGATACATTCCCTAAGTCTGGAAAATTATCATATCGCTTCTCACTGAACAACAGTGGTTGTTTTAAGAGGTAGACATTACTTTTTATGTTTGTTTTTTGACTTGCCTCTTATGATTATTTTTAAAAGTTGTTCTTGCAGATGCTGAGATAATGAAACCATCTTTCCATTGTATTTGCTAAACTGGTGGTTTAAATCTGGAGAGTTAAGAATGTCTTCCAAGAATTTGGAGAAACTGTATCTTCAAAGTGAGAATTTACATTTTAAAAAAAGAAGAAAATGTGATTTTTTAAAATCCCTATGTTAGTCTGTGAAGTGATGCCTTGTTCCTGCAGTTCTTGATGTGATTAAATTTCTTCGGGTCATATTGTTCTCCCTTATAAAATCTGATCTATTATGAAGATGAAAAAAAAAAATCATCTTTCAGTTAGAGCACAAAAAGTGACTCAACCGCCTATGAGATTATAAGTATAAAAAACAGGAATTAGAAGAAAGACTCTGTCTAGGAGATGGAGTGGGCAGAGTTACTGCAGTGTAGTGAAGGGTTTGTATCAAAGAAGGGAGCTCAAGGAGCGGGAAATGGGGTGGAGGGAAAGAGAGCAGAGGAAAGTAGAGCTGGGTGGAGCCTGGAAAATGTGTCACCAACAAACACTTGAGAATATTCCAGAGGTCAGGAATAGTCGAATGCACACAACTCGGTCAACGCATCCAGTGCATCCTCTAATGCCTTACAGGCCATGCTAGCCCATAAATAGTAGCCAAGGTCATTGCCACTTTAGTTTGTACTTCTGAATATTATGCTTCATTAACCAGTCTCAGTGCAACCTTTGGTTTACTAGTAAAATGCTTCTCCTTGGACAGGGGTAACAACTCGTCTTATTAAACACTGCAAGCCTATGTAGAAATCCAGAGCAGGCCTAAGCCTGATTTCTTAAGAAAGCACTAGGCTTTCTTAAATCCTATTTAACAAGTCAAGAAATTAAAGACTCAGCAAAATGAGAATTATCATATTTTCTACTCATTTAAGCATTCACAAAATCTCTTGACTGTTAGAGGGATTACTGCCTATGAAGTAAAACCATTGGCTTAGGGAGAGGATAAATGAAGAATAAAAGACAGGTTAAAGGCACATTTTTTAAACATGTCAGTTCTGAAGTTTGTTCGGTAAGTAGAGTCTTTATATTAACAACTGTCAGTTTATAGCTGGCTGAGCCAGAAAGCTCTGGAATGGAACCTGATCTTTGCTACCTTAGAGAACACCAATCTAATCCTACAGATATTTTTTGCTAGTCACTGTGCTAGCTTCTAAAGATACCATGGTGCCCAAGTCGTAGTTCATTATGTCATACAGCTGGTCGTCAAGTGGAAAGGAAGACAGCTAAGTGAGTAATAATGACAATGTGAGGAAAGAGTTATGATGAGGAGGTTTAGGGAGCTAAGGTGAGTTATAATAGGAGGCGTAGGAGGCCTGACTAATCTAGGAGCGGGGAAGTCCTTCCTTCCAAAATTGAAGTTTATGCTAAGACCATAGGGACAAACTGAACGAGCCAAGTAAATGGGCTATAGAGAGTGTTTTGGAAGTAAAAATAGTGAAAGACAAGGCAGAAGAAGGGGCTCATTGATCCCGGTGGAAACACAGTATGTGCATTGTGTGCAAATAACTGTGGGCCAAAGGAAGACTGGTGGGGAGGAGGTAGAGCTAGCATAGAAACTAAAAACAATTTGAATTGGTTCATGTCTCCAGGATCAAGTCAGTGTTCTGTTAGAATCAAATTCCAACTCCAACGTGTTCTCACTCAGACACTCATTAACTGATCACCAGGAGCCAGATGACGGAGGACCTTGGAAATTGTTTTAAGGAATTTAGATTTTGTGTTTGAGGTGTCTTTGAGATAGCTATTTATCTACCTCTCATCCATCTATCTGCTTATTCCATATGTATTTATTAAACTTCTATTATGTGGCAGGCACTAAGGCAAGGATGAGATTTCAATGAGCGAATAAACTAGTTATAGTTCCTATTTGTGGAATTTATAGAGAAAGTGGAAGAAAGGATAATGAACAAGTGAAGAAACAAATATGAGTTCTTTTCGTGAACTTGCCACCACGTGCTTATGTTGGCAGCACTGTACAAACAACTCAATAAGGTTTCATAACCTTGGTATATCAGTGTCTCACAGTTGTGTTTATGTCGATGTGTGACAGTGTCTTGCTGAATGGCGTTCATTATTGTTGTGGTGTTCATTACTTATTTGCCATCGTGAGAATGTCGGAGCTTAAATTAGAGCAACAAACGAGCATTGTATTTCTTGTTAAACTTGGCAAGACTGCAAGTAAAATCAGAGACATGTTAATCCAAGTTATGAGGATAAGGCCATGAAGAAAATGGCAGTGTACAAATGTTAAACATTTTTCTGAGAGGGGAGAAAGTGTCACGGATGAACAGAAGTTAGGGCAGTCAATAATGAGCAGAGCTGCTAAAAACATTGAAAAAATTCATCAAATCATGTGTCAAAATTGTTGGCTAACTGTGAGAAACATGGCAGACCAAATAAACAGGAAATCTTATTAGAGAAAAAGGAAATCTTGTTAACTGAAAATCTTGGCATGAGAAAGTTGTGTGCAAAAATGGTCTGGAACACCGGGCTCAGTGGCTCAGCCTGTAATCCCGCGCCTTTGGGAGGCTGAGGTGAGTGGATTGCCTGCGCCCGCAGGTTCGAGACCCGCCTGGGCAGTGAGACCTCATCTCTACAATAAATCAAAAAATCAGCCAGGCGTGGTAGCACATGCCTGTAATTCTGGCTACTTGGAAGGCTGAGGCGGAAGGATTGCCGGAGCCCAGCAGGTGAGGCTGCGGTGGCTGGGAGCGGCCACTGCACTCCAGTCTGGGTGACAGAGTGAGACTCCAACACAAAAAAAAAAAAAGGTCTGGAAAGGAGCTCTTGCATCATGACAATGCACTAGCTCACACAGCAGTGTTTGTGAGGGAGTTTTTAGCCAGTGAACAAATAACTGGAACATCCCCCTACTCACCTGATCTGGCCCCAGTGACTTTTTTCTTTACTTGAAGATAAAGAAAATATTGATAGGAAGACATTTTGATGACATTCAGACATCAAGAGTAATATGACAACGACTCTGATGGTCATTCCAGAAAAAGAGTTCCAAAATTGCTTTGACAGGCGTACTAGGTGCTGACATCAGTGCATAGCTTCCCAAGGGGAGTACTTCAAAGGTGACCATAGTGATATTCAGCAATGAGGTATGCAGCAGTTTTTCTAGAATGAGTTCATGAACTTAATTGTCATCATCCATATGTTATCTAATGTTTCAGTAGAATAAAAGAAACAACCTTCTTACAGGAATAGGATAGTAACAATCAATCCAACTATGTAAGGTGGTGTGAGAGGCTTCAGTGAGGAAGTATAATTTATATTCATGAATGAAGGCTAAGAAGATGGCAACTGTATGAAGAAAGTTCTAGGTAAAAGAAACCTCTGTGAAGGCCCAGAAGTGAGAAATATCTTGAGTTGTCTGAGGAAATAAATATAGCTACGTGACTGGGGTATAAAGGAAAAAGGAAAAAGGTGGCGTTGAAGGTTACCAGGTCACACAGGGGCTTTGTAAACAATATTAAGAAGTTTGAATTTTCACTGAACAGCAGTAAGAAACCATGGAAAACTTAAACAGAAAGTAACATGTCCCATTATATTATCTTTATGCAGCAGATTTTTAAAACATTATTTCTGTGTAGAGAATAGATTTGTATTAGCATGAGCGGCCATAAAGATATACCACAGACAGGGTGATTTAAAAGACAGACATTTATTTTCTCACAGTTCTAGAGGCTGGAAGTCCAAGACCAAGGTACCAGAAAGGTTGGGTTCTGGTGAAGACACTGTTCCTGGCTTGCAACTGGCCACCTTCTCACTGTGTCCTCATATGACTTTTCCTTATGCACACAAGAAGAGAGAGAGATCTCTGGTGTCTCTTTCTCTTATTGTAAGGACACCAGTCCTATCAGATCAGAGCCCCAGGCTTATGATCTTATTAGCCATAATTACCTCCTTCAAAGCACTGTCTCCAAAAACAGTCACACTGGGAATTAGGGCTTTACCATATAAACTTGGAAGAAACACAGTTCAGTCCACAACCAGATTATGGATTAAGACCAGAAATGGAAAGACACAAGGGTGTTAGACTCTTGGTTGTTCCTTGAAGTGAGTAGTGCACAAAGCTTGCAGAGAAATAGATGAACTCAAGAAATGTTTAGAGATAGAAACAGTGGAACTGGCAGAGGGTTTGGATGTGGGAGGTGCTACTGAGGTAGGAAAGCCTTAGGGAGGAAAGATTTGTAGGAAGGAAGCAAAAGAACAGTATTAAAACTATTATATTTGAGAAATCTGTAAGTCACTAAAATGGAGATGTTTGTTGACAATTGAATATAAGAATCTGGAGCTCAGAAGAGAGATCTGAAGAGAAATGACAACTTTGAAACTCATTGGCATAAACACTGTCACTGACGACACTGGAATTGAATGTCACTGAGAGAGCACAGAGTTAGTGGAGCTCAAAGTCCACAATACACAAACAATTAAAAGATGGGGAAAGAAAATGTCATCTAAGAAAATAAACTAAAAAATGGAAACAGAAAAGCAAGGACAAAGCTAGGGGAATGTGTGGCCAGAGGTGGAGAGAGTTTCTAAGAGTGGATGCCTGTGTTGTGGTCTTCAAGACAACTCCCAGGTTTAATGATTCTCTAGGAGGACTCACAGGATTCAACATATATTTGTACTTATGACTTTGATTAATTATAGGATAGGAAAGGATATGAGGCAAAATCAGCCAAGGGTAGAGGCACATGAGTAAATTCCAGAGGAAAACAGGTGCAAGTTTCCAAGCCTGCTCTCCCAGGGGAGTCCCACAGAACACAACTAATTTCTCCCAGCAACAAGTTGTAACAATGTGGGTAAAATGTTGGCAATCTGGAAAGCTTGTGAGAGACTCATGCTTAAAGTCTTCACTGAGGACATAAAACAAAGATGCCCAATTCCTACATGTATGAACATTCCAGACGCCCATGAAGGAAATCAGGTATTCAGCATAAACCACATTATGTTCACAGGTAGTTTAGCTTTAGTTAGCCGCTCTTAAAAAACAAGCCAAAAAAAAAAAAAAAAAATCTATTCACAATAGCAAAAACATAGAACCAACCATGTTGCCCATCGAAACTGGACTGGATAAAAAAAAAAAATGTGGTACATATACACAATGGAATATTATGCATTATGCAGTCATAAAGAAGGGCAAACATGTGTATTCTGCAGTGACTTGGATGGATTTTGAGTTGATCATACTCAGTGATCTATCACAGAAACAAAGAACAGAGTACCATATGTTCTCACTCTTAAGCGGACCTTGGACAATTATCATAATACTATAAGAAAGGGATTGACACCAGTGGGAAACTGCCAGGGGAGTGGGGGTGGGATTGGCAGGTGAAGGAACTGCCAGGGGAGGGAATGACACACCTCATCAATAAGCATACCTGCATAATGAACATTTGTATACCTAACCTGAATTGTACCCCACATCTTTAAAATAAAGGGGAAAAAAAGCCAAAAAAAAAAAAAAAAAAACAAAATAAAAATAAGCAAACAAAAACACACACACGAAAAACAGCTTTATTGAGATATAATTGACATACCAAAAAACTGCTCATATTGAATGTATACAAGTTGATTAGTTTGGAAATAGGCATATGCCTGTGAAACCATGACTACAATCAACACTAAAGATGAAATATACACACTAAACAAATATTTAAGAGCATGAGAAGACATTACTGACTATAGGCACAATGCTGTACAGTAGATCTCTAAAGCTAGTTCATCTGGCATAAATGTAACTGCGTACCAATAGAACTGCAAGTGCCCATTTCTTCCCCCTCTCCAGCCCCTGGAAACCACCATTCTGTTTTTGTGAGTTTGACAATTTTAAGCACCTCATTTAAGTTTTATGAAGTCACGAAGTATCCTTTTGTGCCTGGCATATTTCATTCAACATAATGTCCTCTAGGTCATCTATGTTGTCTCAAATGGCACATTTTTCATTCTTTTTTATGGCCAAATAATATTCCACTGTATGTATTTCCAGAATTTTATTTATCCATTCATCTGACGATGAACATTTGGGTGTGTTTCATAACTTGGCTATTGTGAATAATGCTGCAGTGAACATGGGAGTACAGATATCTCTTCACAATCCTGATTTCAATAATCAGTTCTGGGAATGGTGGAAACTCTCCCCAAATTCAACTTCTCAGATGCCAATCAAGGGCCAACCTGGTAAGCAGGTCTTTCTACTTAGAGGCAGTCAGGTCTCCTTTAAGTATTTTCTATATAGTGTCAAAGTGTCAGATGCTGTTTATGAGGATTAAAGCTAGAGAGGACCAAAATTGTCATTGAATTATGTGACATGAAAGTTACTTGGAATGGTATAAAAATGGTTTCTGTGTAGGGCAGAGTGAGCTAGTTAACCATGGATCAAGGCATAAGCAAGGGTTAAAGAGCAGAAGAGAGTCAATATAGACAAGTCTTTCAAATAGACTTGATTCTGAAGGTGAGCATAGGGAATGTGGGGGCTAGAAGTGAAAGTTGAGTAAAGGATGATATTTTTTATTTGTTTTTAAACAGGGAGTTCTGGAAACATATTATAAGGCTAGTATGCACAAGTTGGTGGGGAAAGAGAAGTTAAAGGTACCAAACAGAAAGAAGATAAACAAGCAAACATGAGAGTTATGAAGAGTATCTAGCATGCCCGAGGGAAGATTGGTCTTAGATTGGAGGAGGGACTTTCCTTTCATTTAGATGGAAGGACAGGGAAAATAGATGCGCTCAGGGGCACCGAGATTTGAGGTTTTCATAGCAAGAAGTTGAAATGTTTTCCTGGTAGCATTTGTGTTAGAGTCCAGCTCCAACACAAGGGTTAGGGCCTGAGGCGAGAGAATCAGATGCTGCAAAGGAAGAAGACATAAGTCAGCTTCCTGGGTTGAGTTCGGGACTCTTCCAAAGTTTATTCAATTTTCACATGTTTATATAAGGCATTTTTAACCCTCAACCCCCTCACACATATGCCCACAAATGCTTATATTATGTTTTTCTCCACAATCAAACACTTTACAATGATTTATTTGTTCCTCTCTATCCTTGTTTTGTTTCCATTATGTTAAAACCAACAGACAGGAATGAAACAACTTTTGTTAAAAATTATTAACTGTAACCTTTTAACCCTTACCCCTTTTATATCATATTTCTAACAATTCTTACATGTAACTTAGCAGCAACATATTGGCATTTTCATAACTAACTTTATTACTTCTTAATTATTTTCTATAAACTTTTCTATTTGTATCTGTTTTTTCTTATTTTGCTTATATGAATCATAATCTAACAATATTTAACAATCTTTATATAAATTATACTTGACTACTCATATCTTATATTTATTTTCTATTTAATTATTTTTTATCTAATTATTTTTAATCATCTTCCTATTTCTATCTACTTAACTATTCTTTCTTACATTATTAAACTTATACTACTAAATCGTTTTACCCTTATAAACTTATATCTACTATGTCTATATTTTCTTAAATTATGTTTAAAAGCAGCCGCCCTCAGGATCGACTTGTCTCAGTTCTCACAAACTTCCTTCTCCATCGTACCCGTCTAAGGTGTTATTTTAGTATAGGGTCTGTTAACTATTAAAAATAAAGAATGGGAAAGTTTTTTATTTTCCTTATACACAATGGTTTTGCTTTTCATGGAGACGAAGGTAACTAAACATTCTCTAGCGTCTCTAATGGCTGTGTTTTTGCTGTTGTTCCTTTCTCATGTCTCAAGCCTTAGTTTCACTAATATATCATTCTCGCCTATTAGTTAATGCTTCATCAGAAAGGGGTACTTTCTGTCCTATGCACACACTCCTAAAGATCAAAGGGGCCCATCAAGGGATCCATGGGGCTTTGCCTCTGGCACTGCTGCTTTAGCTGGGGCCTTGCTCCCAGCCAGCGTTTTTCCCATTTTCAGGTTACCCTTACTTTGCCTTCTGTTAGGAGTTGCAGCTCCCGACACATTTGTTTCCTCAAAGAAATAGAAGTTTCAATTTTCTACTGTGGGTCCTATAGAGAAACACATTAGGATCAACCATTTATTTAAGATTGGTAACCACAAATTTATAGCTGCAATAAATGCCTAGTTAGGTGCTTTCTTCAGAAAAAATTGGGCAGAAGAAGGCTGATGTTGGGGCATAGTCAGAGACAAACTATGGTTCAGCCTAGGAAACCATATAGAAATAATGTGGCATTTGAGAAAAATCCTAAAGAGGGCAAAGGCGGGCAGTGGGGGTACATTTTTAAAAACGAAGAGTTTCTCTGACTTGGTTTTCTTGTCTTGTGTCACAGGGGATGAACCTAGAAGTTCAATTCTGTTCAACTCATGTTTATTAAGCACTTTATATGTGCCACACACATGTTCTGGATGGCAGAGATGGGGACACAAAGAAATATTTTTTGCATAATAAAATAATCCAAAGACTCATTTACCACAGTATAAAAGAGACAATTAAAAAACCAAAAGTAAAGGTGATAAAATGATTTCTTATTTGCTCTCCCACAGGTAACTCAATGTTTTACATAATTTGGAACTAGTATAATACTTTCTTGTAATTCCCTTGTGACTACGTACAAAATCCTGACATATTATTCAGGATTTATTTTCTAACTTCTCTTTTTGCATTATAATGCATCTCACTAATTAGTTATTTCCTTATTCTACAGCCATTCAAGTTTTATTTGTTGGGTTTGTTATAGATAGTACACACTATGGAAGTAATGCTGGGAGTTGCTGTTTCCTCTATTTTAATAAACCAAGGGTTTAATGAGGTGTCTAGCTGATACATAGTCCAGAATTTAAAAGACAAATCAAGACCTCATTTGAAAATGAGGATCTAAACTTTGCTAAAAATGCCACAATATTTTGGCAGGCAAGACTGACAAGAGAACAAAATGTTATTTTTAACATTCATTTCTATGGTGATGTTATTCTTGAATATGTAGGCATATTCTGATGAAAGCATTTCCATTTTGAAGTTAGAAAATGTCTTGAGTGTAAAAATAAATTGAGCAAGTACTGTAGCATTTAATTTATGTTTTTTATTCGATTCAGCAACCAAAACAGGGAAAAACTCTAGAATCAGATATGCAAAAATTCAAGTGGAAGAAATAAATACACTTACAATGACACTGTGTTTATCCATTTCGCTGACATCATATGAAGCAAAGCTATCACAGATCTATCACATGGTATGTAACAAATGTGTTTCCAAACATTTAAAAGCAACAACTATATATTTAATACCACTATATACTAAGAACTATGCTGACATCTATGGAAGATGCAAATGAACTGTAATCTCCACCTCCTGGGTTATAGAGATAGTGTTTTTCCTTACTTAGGAAAAAAAGAAACATAACACACAGTTTAAGAGGAGTGTAAGACAATGTCAATAGTACCTTGAGTATGTGACATAGAAAAGATTCAGAAGGCAGCGATTACTCAGGGCTGTAGGATCTAGTGACCGTTTTAAGAAGCAGCAGTTCTGGAATAAAGTTCCAGAATAAACCCTGCCACAATTGAGCTACTTCCAACTCTGGCTTAATCTTCTCTCACTCCCTTACATTAAAATTCTGGGCTGGGCACAAAGATTACTCAACGTTACATAAAAAGCTCATTTGGTTTATTGTCTATATGACTTAGACTTCCATCTTTCCCTGCCTGGAAATCCACATCCAACTCTTCAACCTGCTTTTGTCACCAAGTTCTAGCCACTCAAGACCAACTCAAACACCACTTACCTGGGAATGCTTCTCAGACCCAGTGTAGCTGGATTAGGAAATATCTTTTCTATGTTATTAAAATGTCTCCACTTAACTCTGTTCTATAAGTTACCTCATCCCTGGTAAGCTCCTCAAAGGCAGTATTTTGCTGGTAGCCAGCTGTACAAATGGGTACCATCACTAGCCTCTAGAAGAATTCCTAGCACATAATGGGGTCTCTAAAAATTATCTCATAATTGAATGAAAGGGATTTTTTCATAAGGAGAAATATTCCAGTTAAATGAGACATCAACTTGTCGATGTTTTCTGTTTCAGAAAAATAGAACAAAGACATGTTAACCAAAAGCAGTATGACTTCCTCCAGGAACTGTGAGGAGATAAATCTTACCGTAATAAAGGAATAAAACTGGGCTCTGGAAAAACCAAGATGAGTCCTATATATTGTGAAAAAGTCATATACCACAGAATTGTGTGTGTGTATCCATGTGTCTATTATTTCTGAATTCATTATCTTATTTAAACCTCAAATAATTTTGCCAAATAAATTTTGTTATGATAGCTTCTAGGCACTTTCTACTTTAAAATTGTCTAAATTCTATCACCTATTTGCTCTAATTTGATTGATATTTTACTATAAAAATAACATGTGCATATAATGACATTAAATGCAATAGAAAAGCTATTACACTATTACCATTTCCAGTTACCTCACAGGTAACTTCTTTTACCTATTTGTGTTTTTCAATTTCTGCTGGTTAACAATATTTTAATAATATGAATATGAGTTCATTGCTTGATTTATAAACTTAGGATAGTTTTCTTTAATTTAGCTATTAGAGACTAAACATTCAGCTTACTTAGTCTGTTACTCACCAAATATTTTCCTTTATCCCAAGTTTTAAGGGTTATGCTATCATTTTATTTCTCATACAATTTTTAAAATTCTGTAAATAAAATATCTGGGCCATTTGTTCCATCACCTTTAAACCTAAAAAAGAGAAAACCATTTATATCCCTACATTCACATACTCTATTTTCCTCCCTCTTTTTTTTTTGGTATCATTTTTAGAGTATCTAAACTTATGAAATTTACTTTCTGATTAGAAAATGTAATTGATGTATCTTAATTGTTTGAGATACTAAAAATTTGAATGCCAATAAATAGTATTAATAATATTTGGATTATCCAAATACAACCTTTTTTAGAACCAAGTAATATGCTTGAACCTATAGAAAGAGATATAATTTACATCATGTAAGATACGCTGACAAAAAAAGAATCAACCAGCATCAATAAAAATAATTATCTTTTAATTTTCTGTCACTCAAAGCATGACATTTTTAAAATTTGCTTTGTTTTGAGCAACACCTTCATGTATAGCTTTGTTTTTCTAAGTGTTTCTAATCACATCTCTATTTCCTTGATTAGAAGAAATCATGCTTTGTTTATGACACAACTTACACCTTCCGACTTTTAAGTCATAAATATTTGATGCATATGGCCATTTTCATTTCTTAATCATTCTTCCTGGTGCATTCTTTTAGTCTACCAGCAGGACAGCAATGTCCCAGAAAGGAGCTTGGCTAGGGTGAAGACAATGTGGAACAGAGCTGCCACCAGCCCACACTGGGCATGTAACATAAGCAAGTGAGGTCACTTCTTACCTCAGCACTACTTAGTCTATTCTGACTAACACGGGCTTGATGCGTGTGGTCAAGATATTTCAAAAAATAATTTTGAATTACTATTCTATTATCCAGTGCTTTTGTTGAAAGGTTTGATATCAGTTATTATCATTTTTTAATTTTAATTTTTTTATTTTAAAGTTGTGGGGTACAATTCAGGGTTAGGTATACAAATATTCATTACGCAGGTACCCTCGCCCCCCTTCCCCAGGCAGATTCCCACTACTGCCAATCCCACCTCTCTGCTCCCCATCCCCCCACAGTTTCTCACTACTGTCAATCCTTTTCTTATAGTATTATGATAGTTGTATAAGGTCTGCTTATGGGTGAGAACATGTGATACTCAGTTCTTTGTTTCTGTGAGAGATCACTCAGTATTATAGTCTCTAATTCCATCCAGATTGCTGTGAAGTTCATGATTTTGTTCTTCTTTATGGCCGCATAATATTCCATTGTGTATATGTACCACATTTTTTAAATCTAGTCCTCTTTTGATGGGCAGCACAGTTAGTTCCATGTTCTTGCTATTGTGAACAATGCTGTGATAAACATACATGTGCAGATATCTTTTTTATAGAGTGATTTGTGTTCTTCCGGGTATATACCCCAGTAGGGGAGATTGTGGGGTCACATGGAAGGTTAATTTTTAGAACTTTTAGGAATCACCACACTGTTTTCCACAGAAGCTTTACTAGTTTGCACTCCCACCAATAGTGTAGAAGTGTTCCTTTTTTGTCACTTCCTCTCTAGCATCTGTTGTTTTTTGAGTTATTGATGATAGCCATCCTGACTAGAGTTAGGTAGAATCTCAGTGTAGTTTTAATTTGCATATCTTTGATGACTAGTGAGGCTGAGCATCTTTTCATATATCTGTTGGCTGCTCATATGTTTTAAAGATATGAGAACTGTCTATTCATATCTTTTGCCCACTTTGTAATGGGACTGTTTTTTTTCTTTTCAGCACATTTGTGTTCCTTGTAGATTCTGGATGTTAGACCTTTGTCAGACATACAGTTACCAAATTTTTTTCCCCAATCTGGGGGCTGTCTCTCTACTCTCTTGCTGGTTTCTTTGACTTTGCAGAAGCTTGTCAGTTTGATAAGGTCGCACTTATCTATCTTGTCTCTTATGGCATGGGCACTTGGGGTTTTAATCAGGAATTGGTTGCCAATTTCAATTTCCATAAGGGTGTTACCTACATTTTCTAAGGTTCTTACAGTTTGAGGTTTTATGTTTAGTTCTCGGATTCATTTAGAGTTGATTTTTGTGTATAGGGATATGTAGGTAGGGGTCTTGTTTTAGTCTTTTGCATGTAGTCAACCAGCTTTCCCACCACCTTTTACTGAATATATTTTTATTTGTTTCCAGGTATATTTTAATCTCTGTTTTGATTTCCATATTAACCCAGGAGTTGCTTAGCATCATGCTGTTTAGTGTCCATGTCTTTGTGGATTTGGGGGGAACTTTGTTGTTGTTGATATTTATTTTTATTCCACTGTGGTCTGAGAAGGGCATGGCAGAATTTTAATCTTATGAAATTTGTTTATGCTTGATTTACGGCCAAGGATCTGGTCAGTCTTAGAGTATGTTCCATATGGTGATGAGTAGAATGTGTATTCTGTGGTCATTGGGTGGAGTGTTCTGTAGGTATCAGTTTAGTCCAGTTGGACAAGAGTCACATTGAGGTATCAGATCTCCTTGCTGATTATTTGTCTTGATGATCTGTCTAGCGTTGTGAGTGGGGTATTAAAGTCCCCAGCTATGATGGTATTAGAGTCAATATCTTTTTTAAGTTTGCCTTCCTCTTGTCTCTCCTCAATTCTATTTATTCTCTCTATTAATGTCTTGATATCTGGGTTTCCAGTTTGAGACCAGTCTGGGGGCTTTTCATTGTTGTGTTCTAAAGTCTGTTTTCTCAGTGTCTGACCTCTCAGGCGTCTGTGTAAAGCCCATATTCTTCTTTTGATTTTTCTTCATTTGAGTAGACTTCCCCCACCCACACACTTTTGTTTTCCTCTTCTTTAATTCTGTTGTTTAGGGATGGGGGGTTGCTTTTACTTCTGTTTGCTCAATCTCCTATTCTTCCTTATGTGGATCCTCTGGCTTTGTCTAGTTCTGAAGCTGGACTGTGAGTTGGGGGCTGCACTTTTTGCAGTTTTGAGATTTAATTGAGGGGGGAGCTGTGACTCAGAATCTATTCGCAAATCCCAGTATCCACTGAGATATGTGGGGAACCCTGGAACCCACTTCCCACTGCCTTACCATCTGTTCATGCAATGGGGGTATAGGTTTGCTCTCTGAAAGCAAAATGAGATAAGAAAAAGGAGAAGAATGGAAAAAGGAAGGGAGGGTCCAGAGAAAGGTGGAGAGAGAGAAGAGTAAGAGGGAAAACAGACAGACATTCCAACTAACAAATGAAAAGAAACACAAAGAAAAGAGTAAAAAAAAAAAAAACCTAAAATACACAGACAATCATGCAAACACACAAACCAACAAACCTCCCTACTGATGTACTCTTCCCATACACAAACAGGAAGTCTTAAAAAAAATCAATAAAATAACTCAAATAAAGCAAGTACAAAAATGTTATAAAAAACAGAAAGGGAGAGAAAAAACTAAAACAAAAAAGAAACAAACGCAAATGAATGAAACAAACAGACAAAAACCAAAACAAACAAACAAACAAACAAAAACAAGGAACCAAACTCACTCTGAATCCAACTTCCTCTCAGCTCTGATCTCCAGTCCCTCCCCTCTGCTCTCAGTTGATAGGGTTGCTGTTAGCATGAGTCAGATGCCCCAGGCCTACTGTGGAAGGAGGATGGATCAGATCTGGACTCACCCAGTTTGCTGCCTGTCAAGTCTGTCACTCAGATCTGACCTGTCCTGGGACAGAGAAAATTGCTGCTGTTGGCGTTTCCTCATGGGATTGGGGCTCTTCTTGGCACTCCCGGTCTTCTCTGTCCACTGATCCGATCTGGAGCTCCAGTCAATTTGCTATAACAGGTGATGGTGTAGATCAGGCACCAGGCAGTGAGAATCAGCTGGATTCAGTAAGCTCTAGCCAGGAGACTCCCAAGAACAGCAGATGATCCTGTGTGCTGGTGGCCCCAATCTCAGGGCGGTGAGGGATTGTAGTCACCTCCAGAGGAGAGCTCTGGGTGTAAGAACCCAAGTCTCCCCTCAGATAGACTTTCATTCACCCATGGCACACGCCTACTCACACAGAGAGTCTTTATGGACACTCACTTTTGCAGAGACTCTCACAGTCTACAAAAATTTTCTCAATTTGTAAAGAAAAAATTAACTGAGTACTATCATCATCTTGCTGGACTCAGTTAATTATTTCTTTGCAAACTGAGAAAAATTTTTCATATTCTCTGAGAAAAATGTTAAAGATCTTTTCTTTATCTTTGGTATCTTTAACTTTCCTAGGGCTGTGTTTAACTATCATCTTTGTTTCATTAATACTTTAAAGACTTCTGTCCCTCTCTAGTTCCAATAAAATTTCCCCTCTTCCTCTTTTGTTAATTTTTTCTCTACATTTTCTCAATTCTTAATTGAAATCTTCTGGCCTTTAAACACAAATCTTTGTAACCATATTTTTCTAATTCTTGTCTTATACTTTTAACTGTAGTTTAATTGAAAATTAAATTAATTGCAAGTTACATGAATTATTCCAATTATAAGACAAAATCCTACTAGCTATGGATCTGTGTGGTTTCCTTACATTTATTTCTCATCTTCCCTTTTATTTTGTTAATTGCATTTTTAGTTTATGTGCTTTCTGTGCTCTCCCCCAGTGATCTTTGTTCCTAACAGTCCTAGTGCAATGGAGATAAATATTGTTTTAATTATCTTTGAAAATAACAATTTAAATTTGTTTAAAAAATTATTTTGTCTTCACTGAATTACCTCAATTTTCCTCTTGATCAGTTGATCTGTGATTTCTTTCTTTTTTTTTTTTGAGTTGGGATCTCACTCCTTCGCCCAGGCTGGAGGGCAGTGGCATGCTCCTGGCCACCGCAGCCTCGACCTGCTGGGCTCCAGCAATGCTTCTGTCTCAACCTTCCGAGTAGCTGGAACTACAGGTGTGTGCTACCATGCCCGGCTAACTTTTTGATTTATTGTAGAGATGAGGTCTCGCCAAGTTGCCCAGGTGGATCTCGAACATGCGGGCTCAGGCAATCCACTCACCTCAGCCTCCCAAAGGCACGGGATTGCAGGTTGAGCCACCGAGCTTGGCTGATCTGTGATTTCATTGTAATATTTTTATATCGAGTTTTTTTGTATTCCTCAAATGCTTAGTTGTCTTTATTTTTGATCATATTTATGAGTAAATGATGAGATGGGTGATCATAGATAATTGGTACTTGATCTAAGCTGCTTCTGACAAGTCTAACATCTGATTCTTAAATTAAACCAATCAAACAAAAAAAATCTTCCTAGAAGAAGAAGGACTGACTATATTGACTACAAGTCCTTGGAGTCTAGGCAGAGCAAGATGACGTTCAGGTTTCCTGTTAGGGTACACAGATGGGAAGTAGGTAGCAAACTGTCTTTCTCTTTTACTGAAAGAAAAGTGATTTTTCTCTTATGCGTACCTACCTGCATCCTAACCTTATATGAATAGGTCATTCAAATTAATTGGAAAACTTTTTTTCAATTTTAGCTACAGAGGTAAATCTACTGCTCTCTGATTCTTAGTATATGTAGGTATATTTGAATTAAAAGCGATCAGTTGACAGTTCTTACATAGACAGTCTTAAAATCACATTACTACCCTACAACCCTTCTTGCTTTCCTACCTATGTTTCTGAGCCTGAAGTCTTTCTAGAGTTCTACTAGGAAGCTCAGCTCCTATTTCTAATATAGCCTTCTTTGGACTTTTTCCTCCATTCTGGTTTATATGTCAATGTGGTTCCATTTACTTTCCAAAATGTCCAGTTTTTGAGGCATTTGCCCCATTTATAGTGCTAATAAAGAGTTAGTCTATGTTTTACTTTATTACTCTAATCTCAACAATATTTTAGGATGTATGTATTTCACACAGTCTACTATCGGGAAGCTACCAAATTTACTTCTCCAAATATTAAATAAAGTTAAGCATCTGCTCATTGCTGGATTAATCATTTTAAATTATATAAGAAATTTGGGCAAAAATGATTTAGAAAAGGGAGGAAGCCAGGCTTGGTGGCTCAGCCTGTAATCCCGTGCCTTTGGGAGGCTGAGGTGAGTGGATTGCCTGAGCCCGCAGGTTCGAGACCCACCTGGGCAGCAAGACCTCATTTCTACAATAAATCAAAAAAATCAGCCAGGCGTGGTAGCACATGCCTGTAATTCCAGCTACTTGGAAGGCTGAGGTGGAAGGATCGCCTGAGCCCTGCAGGTCGAGGCTGTGGTGGCCGGGAGTGGCCACTGCACTCCAGTCTGGGCGACAGAGTGAGACTCCAACTCAAAAAAAAAAAGAAAGAAAGAAAGAAAAGGGAGGAAAGAGGACTAATATTTGTTGATCACCTACTGAGAGTCAAGACTTAAATGAGATACATTTTTTGTTTTCAGTACCTCATTTAATCTACATAGTAATCCTAAGTGATATCACTATTTTTTAAAAGGTATGTCAGTGAGTTTAGATAAACTGAGCCATATAAGTAGAACCAATGCTGAATATGTCTGGCTCAAAATCATTTACTAGTTCCTTCACCTCATGCTGAATGACTTTGAGTAGTTTAGAATGGGTGCTGTAACACTGTGGTTTCTAAGTTGTTATTTTTTTTTAACAGGAGAATAACACATAAAATGGTAGGTTTTACTTTATTTTCAATCTTCAGATTCTGATAATACCTATATAAAAGGAATATTTCTTAAGATACATTTTAAGACTAGCATAAATGGTGGTGCATACAGCACCCCTTTCACTGAAATTCAACCAGTGTTATGGATTTTTACTATCTATAGTTGGATTATGTATCAATAGTGACAAAGTTGTAAATGTGAGTCTTCTTCTCTGTCAAATCAAGGTTAAAACAAGAGATGTTGTACATTTGGTGCTCCCAGACTGTGAGACAGAGACAGTAAAGGAGGGAAAATCTAGTTGAGTCCTCTGCTACTGCATTCTCTTCAACAATAAAATGTGAAAAAAAGATAATTCAAGTGTCAGGCTCTTTAGTCACTGAAAAAAATGGTGTGTGTGTCTTTCTTCTCCAATGAGTTAGTTATGTGACACGTTCAGTGTATGTGGGGCTCTATCAGTCTTTCTTCATCCTACATGTTTCTTTCATATACAAAGGTAGTTTAAAAATAGCAAACAATATCAGCAACAAAGAAGCAAACAAACCCTCTCTGTTGGACAGTTTATATACTTTTTTAATAGAAAAAAATTACCAGCTACATTACTATTCAACTTATTATTAAAAACTTTTTTTTAAAGTGAGAAAGCAGGATTTATTGAGAGGATAGAAAAGCTTCCACAGTGGGAGGGAACCCAGGGGGGTTGTCCTATTAAAAACTTTTTGCATGTGGTTCATATATAGTCTTTATACTAGGCAATAACAGAATCAAACTTTTGCTATTTTAATATGCTTGAGTATAAATCTACCATATTGCTAGTTTTCTTCTTTTTAAAAAGATTTGTTCCATGCTTATCTTCCCTGTTTTCCTGTATCTGTTTGAAGAATTGAGGGTCTATTTCTATTTATCTCCTTTATTGACTTATCTATGCAACTCCACTGTGTTTTTTTTTTTAGTGGTTGCTCTAGTTCTTTAATTCAATGAAACTTTCTGTGATTATAAAAGTGTTGTGTTATCTACAGTGCTCAACATTATTTACTATTTTGCCTTTGAAAAATAGATTTAAATTTAATGTCAAATAGATATGTATGGCTGTCACATTAGATAGTGAAGCTTTGAGGATCACTATTGAAAGGACATAAGATGGAGTCAGTATACCCACTGAGCGACCATTTTGACACTGCCTAGTTCTGTTATGTTTTCTTTGCAAAATTACCTAGCCTGCCCTTGAATCACTAGCCAAGGACAGAACTGGTTTCTCAGAAGTAGCTATTGATAATTTTTTTACAATCCCCTCCCCAGCTTGTTTTATAAACAAGTTAACCTAATCAGCCCCTCCTGACCTTCATGACACAGACCCCATCAACATGGCAGCAATCATGTGACTGACCCACCTATCTGTCTGCTGTTCATCACCTGACATCAGTACATGTGCTTGCTTGTTCCCTTTGTTATGACATGGAACAGACCACCACCCAGTAAACTTGTTGACTGGCCTTATCAAGGGAAAGGTTTCAAAAGCATTCAACTTCAAACAGCAGTCTCCATTGTTTTACTAAACACTGACCTCTGTTGGGGGCCATGTATTCTTTGAGCTATGGCCACCATGTTTTCTTAGCTTTGGCCCCCTCCCCTACCTTGGGTAGAGGAATCTCCTTTCTCTCTCTAACTTACTTTCTAAATAACCTATGTTTTCCAATCTAACTTCTGTGCAATTCTTTGCATACTTCATGTGGCACCGAATTGCCGAGCAGACACTCCTTATCAAGCCTGACCTAACATTTTGGAGGCCCCGCTGGAATTTTTTGATACCTAAAAACTATCTATATTTTTAATTTATTCAAGTCTACCTTTAAATATTAATTTACCTGTAATATAAGACTCTTACATCTACACTGTAAGTTGAAGCCACTTCCATCACCTCATCTTGTTCAATTGTCATACACCTCACTTCTACCTATGTCATGATCTTCCAATACACATTCCTATTATTTTTGGCTTAAACAATCATCTTTTAAAGATATCTTTAAAATACAAATAAGTCTTTTATGTGTTTCCACATGTTTTCTATTTTAAGTGTGCTTCATGCTTTTGTCAATTTCTACCTGCCTAAAGGAATTTTGATGTTTTTTTTTCTAGTGAAGATTTGCAAGTAATTAATTCCCTCACTCTTTGTATGTCAGAAAAAAGTATTTATGTACCTTCAAAAATTGTTTCTACTGGATGTATAATTCTGGGTTGACAAAGTTTTCTTTCTATATTTTTTAAACTTTTGTTCCACTCTCTTATGGCTTGCATTGTTTCTGATAAATTGTCTGCTGCCACTTATCTTAGTTCAATTATGCCATGATTTTTTTTTTCTTTGTCTGCTTTTAAGATTTTTCTCTTTATCATTGGTTTCCAACATTTTACCATGTGCCTTTGTGTGTTGTTCTTCAGTTTCTTATATCTAGGGTTGGTCGAGCTTCTTAGATTTGTGAGGTTATCATTTTCACTAAATTTGAAAAAAAAAAATCCATCCAGTATTTTTTCATATATTTTCCTGTACCTTCCCCATTATTGTTTCCTCTTTCAGGGATTCTAATTACAAGCATGATAGGTCACTTGATGTAGTCTTACAGTTCACTTGAGCTTTTTCATTTTTATTGTTTTAATCTTTTTTTCTTTGTATGTTTAATTATAGATTCTTTTGCTACACTTTAAGCTCACAACTTTTTCTACATGTCTTATCTGCTGTTAATATCATTCAGTGCGTTTTTTGGTCTTAGCTGTTACCTTTGCCATCTCTAGAAATTTGATTTTGGTCTTTCTTTTATAAATATTACTTTTCTCTTCTACATACTTATGTTTTCCTTTGTGTTAATGAGCATATTAAACACATTTGTAATAGTTGATTTAATGTTCTTTTAAAATAAATTCTACAATTTATGCTTTCTGCATTTTTTGATTAATCAATTTTTCTTCCCATTTTGTATTATTATTATTATTATTTTGCTTTCTTCATGCTTATTAGTTTTTTATTGGAAGCCATATGTTTTGAATTTCATATTGAGTGTGATTGTTTTTAGCCTCTGTAAATATTTTGGAACTTTCTTTCTGGGATGCAGGTAATTCATTTGCCTCATCCTTTTGAAGCTTGCTTTTTCAAACTTTGTAGTTTGAACTAGAACAGCTATTATTCTAAGGTAGTATCCTTCTGAAGATTTCACTTGATGCATATATTCTAGAAGATACTTTCATTCTGACTGGTGAAAACAGCAACTAGTCCTCTTCCTGTGTGAACTCTAAGTATTCTTTTGCCTGCTTCTTTGTAATGGTTCTTGGCTTATTTTTGATACTTGGTTCACATGTACCCACTAATCAGTACTCATCAAAGGCTCAGGGAAACCCTCTGAAGACCCTTGAAACTCACTTTCTCTTGAGGATCTTTTATCCCTGGTTTTTTGTCCCACAATTTCTAGTTGTCTTGGTCCCTGAACTACAAACTTGATATCTTCTACTTAAGAAAACCCCAAGCTCCATTTGGTTTTCTCTCTGTAATGATTAGTTTTATGTGTCAACTTCTCTGAGCTAAAGATACCCAGATATCTGGTAAACATTATTTCTGGGTGTGTCTGTTAAGGTATTTCCAGCAGAGATTAGCATTTCAATTTGTAGACTGAGTAAAGATCACCCTCACCAATGTAAATTGACATCATCCAATTCATTGAGGGTTCAACAGAACAAAAAGACAAAGAAAAGGCAGATTTGTTCTCTTTTCTTGAGCTGAGATATATATTTTCTTCTGTCCTCAGATATCAGAGTTCCTGGTTCTCAGACTTTAGAGTCCTGTACAAACTCTTTAGGCTATTATACCAATAGCCCATTATCAGGTCTCATTATTATCAAGACCCTCATTATCAGGGCTTCTAACACAGACTGGTAATTATACCATTGGTTACTCTGGTTCCCAGGCATTTGGACTCAGACTGAATTACACCATCAGCATTTCTTGTCCTCCAGCTTGCAGGTAGCAGATAGCAGGACTTCTCAGCCTCCATAATCACATGAACAAATTCCCATAAGTTAAACCAATGATCTTCTCTCCCTTCTTTCCACTTCACATATATGCATATATGTATATATATACATATGTGTGTGTGCGTATATATATATGCACACATATGTTTTTTTCTTTCTTCAGATGTCACTATTTTCACTTTCTGCTGTCTACTGTCTGAAAATGGTTGCTTCACAAATTTTGACTTACTTTTAGCAGTTTAAGATGGAGACAAATTTGGTCTTCATCACTATTGATTAGAAGTAGAAACCCTGTGTTTTTTTTTACCGTATGTCTACTTGCATTTGGTCAAAAAACTAGCAGTTAGAATATAGATATAGGCACTTTGCACTCAGTCCTAGGTTAGACCACAATAAATCAATCCAAAGATCACAAATAAAAAAAATAAAATTTATTTCATAGCATATCAAGCATCTTGGGGAGGAAAGAGGGTAAATATTAGAGGATGTATGACTTATGTCTGACCTATAGATTGCTTTGATATGACATCTGTTGACACAGTCTTATTTTACATAAGATGAAATACATTTCATCATGAAGAGTTCTTCTCAAGTGTTCACTCATATTTGAGATATATTTGAATATAGAAGTTAGTAAAACAGTTAAGTAGATGCAGTGGTTCACATACAGAGTAAAACTACTATCTATCTATATATTAGGAAATGAGACCCTCTGCTCAACAAAAATTGCTTGAGGATTATTTAAGTACCTAACACAATCAAATAAAAATATCAAGGCTATTCATTATGTGTAGCTAAGAAAGACAACAAATAAAAACTCATTTCAGAGTACTTGCCAGTCATTCAGACTTGGATAACACATCTCCAAGTGAGTCAGAATGGTAAAGAAAGGCTCTAGTTGTTGTTTGTACTCAGTAAATCATTGACTTTTGCAGCCTTTAAAATCTAAGAAAAGCTTTGTGTTCATTTTGAAAGCCCCAAGCATTTCAATGGGCCATCTTTTCTTCATCTATGTGATGAAATATAAGTTCTATCTTACCACACATTTTCGACCACTTCAAGCCCAGCAACGTGTGCTGACTATTGGGACGTGCAATGATGAGTAACTGCAGTTTTATTTCTAAAGAATTTTATAATTAAGGAAGAGTTTTAAAAGTATTTCAAATATACTCAATCCAAGTGTCTGTGTGTTAAGTGCTGTAAGGCTTGTCTGAAAAAGAGAATGCTTAGGGATAGAGACCTCACCAAATTATCTCCAAGGGGAAACTTTCTTGGAGGAGGTAGCTTTGAAAGAAGGGGGCAGAAGGTGATTAGGATTTCCATTGGAGGAGATATGAGTGGATGGGAACTTATTAAGGATAGAGGCAACAAACCACAAGAGAGTGATTTAAAAGGGTAAGTGCCTCAGTATACATAGAAGATTAACTTGAAGGACTAATGGAAGAAGATGATAGAGTAAAAGTTGGTCACAGGATTATAAAGAGTTTTATATGGCCAATCAAAGGATTATTATGTAGGTAGGTGGGTCCCTTCTGGGTTTCCACCTATAATATACCAGGATATGGTACAAAGCTCACAACTTCACATAGTATGGATTGAAAATCAGGTTTTATTGGAGAAACTTAAATAGGCCACAGATAAGCAAGGGAAAATAAGTCATGGGAGTCCTGATACTCCTTTCATCCCACAGAGAGATGTGTGAGGCCCAAGGTAGCGCTGAGCCTCCAGTGTACCTGAGCAGTAACACTTGGTCTTGTTATTCCTGCTTTTTACAGGAAATGTATTAGCCTATTTGAGGATGAATACACAGTTTATTTAGTCACATGGAGTTTGAATTTATAGAATACTTGGGTGTGAGATATTGTCTGGACATACATGTTTCCCCCATCTATGGAGGGGGTTTCTTTCTGCTCCCTCCCTAAGTAGTGGCCTTTGGCTAAAGGTGGTCTCTGAAGGATATGAACATTTCCAGTAATGGGTCATGGAATGCAGGTGACCAAGCAAAGTTGAAGATAATGCAGATATCTCTCTTAATCAATTTAATTGTAAATACCATACAGGAATTTGAACAATTATCTTGCTTGTGTTGATTATAAAGCTTGCTGTACTGTCCTGAGGCATGGATTATTCACTGATTGACTACCATAGGCACCTCCCATAAGTTCTAATAAACCAATGTCTTTCCATGCTTGACTTCTAGGTGACTTCTTTTGGATAGGTAAATGTTACACACAAGTCCTCTCAGATTTGGGTTTATCATTACACTAAAGAAGCCAGAAAGTCAGATCTTAGACACCTTGGGACTTCTGATATGTTGCTGTGTCTTCTGTAGGGGAGGACACCACATGGGAAGGTGAATTTGGATCTAGCAACTCCCACTGAGACACAGTGGTCCTAATTCCCAGCTAGCTCTCAAGGTTTTTGGACGATTATGCTCATTACACCACCAGAGGATTGGAATTAATAAGGTTAATGAAAGTTGCAAAGTTAAAAACTTCAAGAGTCAAACAATTTAAAAAACAAAGGGAAGGTGGGGCTTAAGACACACTGGAAGATTAAGGACATCCAAAATTAAATTTAACAAAAACCTGAATAACTAATGCCAATTGATTTTGCTGACCCATCAAATGTTCAAATGCGGAGTGAAAAAGATAATAGAGTCACGGAAAACTCAACTCATGAAAACAGGTGACTAGAAATAAAATAGGATGACTCAACTCATGAAACGAGGTGACTAAGAATATGACAGTCTTATTAACAGTAATAAGAAATTTAGAAGAGGAGCTGGTTTGTATGGGAAGTGTGTAGTAAATTTGGATTTTAGACACATTGGATTAGAGAGGTCAGATGGAATAGCTAGACCATATTTATTGCATCAGGCACTCTGCCAAGCATTTTATGCGAAACACATATTTAATCCTTAAAATTACTCTCTGAAGTAGAAACTATTACTATTAACCCCATTTTATTGGGAGAAAAACTAAGACTTGGAGAAATTAAGAAATTTGCTAATTATGCCATTTAGCTAGTAAGTAGAAGATCACAAATATGGCCTTATGATGCCAAAGCTGATCAACCACTGAATTAATGAATAAGTTCCAACCAGAAAGGTCAGTCTTCAAGGTCTATCCGAGAGCAGGCACAGGGACTTTGGTTCATTTACCTAGTCGTGAGAGAAGGAGCTACAGGAAGAAAATGACATTGCTCAAAGGGAACACATAGATGTCAAAATCAAGGCAGCCATGAACAAAATGCTGGGATAGCTGAATTTGGGTAGATATAGGAAAAAGAAAGGAGTAAGAATATGGAGAAGGGGAGACTTTGAGAAGACAGATGTGAATCTTAGTCACCGAAAACAAGGAAAGACATTTTGAGAAAAATATATAGTCCACAATGCAAATTTTTGCCAAAGGGGAGGACAACTGGAAGATTATTGGGAACTTTGAGATAATAATAGGAAATAAGTCAAATGTGTTTATAATGTGTCAGAAACCCTTTTAGGTACTTTATACATACTAATCATATAATCACCACAGTAAGTTTATTATTCCATTTCACAAATTAGAAGGTGATGCACTGAAAAGCAATGCTCTTTAAAATTATTAAATGGAAGACCATTAGGCTGAGATAACTCTGACACCCTGGGTTCCTTGATAAGCAAGCCGAAATCTAACTCAGTATTTAAAAGGAAACAGAACTTAAGCTCAGTCAATCACAGACAGCTTTCTGGACATTAGAGAATAGTCTTGAACTTCCCATTAGGATAGTTCAAATAATGCAAGTACTTACACTTCGGCTAATCAAATAATTTCTTTGATCTGCTCCTACATTCATCCTATAAAAACTTTCCTTCATTCCCCTTTGTTGGTGCTCTGAACTGCTTCTCATTTGAAGCTGGCCAATACATGAATTGCTATCTGCTCAAATAAACTCTAAAATTTTAATGTGCCAAGGTTTATTTTTTAACTGCCCGAAAGCACTCAGCTAAAGAGTAGTAGAGCTGTGATGTTATCCACTGAGTCTAGTTCAGACATATATATCCTTCATTATGCCAGTTTTGAGAGAATGGTACCTGTAGTGACCAGAGGGTAGCATGTTAAGAAATGACTAAATCATGTCATTTTCCCTCTTGTTATATACAGTGGTTTATGGAATAACTGATAACCTGGCTCAAGAATCTTTCTTTCTTATAGAATCATTTAAAAATATTATTAAAAAATAAAACGCCAGTGTGTTGCAGTCTTTAGGCAGTCTCAGCCCAGTCATGCTGTAATGACCCCACTGTAGCTTCTGTAGCTCTGCGGACTGCTAGCTTCTTGACAAGTGGGCTGAAACCTTGAAGGTCAGGACCAATGCTTCTGTGGGGGTTTCTTTAACTAACTGCCTCTTTCTTTCTGACATATTCTCTCCAAAACAGCAGAGGCCAAGTGGATCCAGATATTTGGTAAGAAGGACAAGAGAGGACGCTGGAGAGGAACAGGGTCTGAGTCAGTACTAAACTAAAGGAGAGTCTGATGTCAGGTAAAAGAGCTTCTTCCCATCTGAGTCAGGCCTTTGCTACTTGCTTTGAGGCACAGTACATGGAAGTGTAACCTTAATCCTACCTAAGTACTGAGAGGCAGCTGCTGGCACCAAGGGAAAGGAGAGATTTTACACAACACTCACCAATCTTCTGTCTTCATAAGAATATTTTCTTAGTCATCTTTCAACTTTTTTATTCATTAATTCCTTTGAGAAGGGGCATTGCTTGTGAGTGTTGGTTGAAAAGCTCAGCCTTATTCCTTGGAGGAATTCAAAACCAGCCCAGTAGCGAGAGCAAAGTGGGAAATCATCCTGGAGGCATTCCAAGGACTCTGGTTCTGGAGAGGAACTGACCAGGATATGAATAACTGTTCTCACCAGCTCAGAGCCCCAAAGCCCCGACTTTCTCATCCCTTACTTTACTGACTTGTAGCCTCCACAGTTCTCCCCATCTTCTGTCTCCTTCATATTCCACATTTTTCTGCCTTCATCATTTTATTAAAGAAGTATTCACCAAGATTTCTAATGATAGAATCCATGTACCAAGGGGAGAAAGATAGACCTGGCAGGGGAGCCTGGGTTATTACCCTTTCCTGGTGAAGAGTGGAGTGGGTGTGGAGAGGCATTGGTCCTTCAAATAGGAGTTGGAAGAATTGAAAGCAACTCTGTCTATCTCAGTGGTTTCCAAACTTTGTTGTGCAGTGGAATTATCTGGGGATTTTTGAAAAATATAACTGCTTTGATTCCATTCCCCGACATTTTGATTAAACTAGAGTATGAAGGACACTGGAATTTTAAAAAGCTGCCCAGTCGATTCTTACAGGCAGCAAAATTTGAGACCCACCAGTCTATAACATACTTGACTCCCTGGTACTTGGGAAGCTACAGTGACATTTTGAACAGGCCGATAAACCTTCAAAAATCTTAATGCCTGTAGCTCTTTGTGATAGAACTCTATTTCACAATAGTAGCAACAGTCTCATTGAGTGCTCAGTAGGTAACAAAAGTTTCACATCCATTAATTTATGTAACAATCTTAGGTAGAGATTATTCTTTCAATTTTATAAGTGGGGACGCTTTGGCTCAAATACTTAAATGCATAGACCAAATTTACATGGTGAGTTCAAAGTGGAGGCAGGATCTGAAAGCAAGGCTCACCCCAAATCAGGCAATGTTACTGACTGTAATAGATTGCCTCTGTCTGGGACCTCTTTTTCTAGATGCTTGAGTAGTGGCTTTAAATACGTGGTCTTGAGTTGGTCCCGGGAATGGTGGATCCACCAAACAAGTTGGCTGGTGGGTATTTTTCTGTTTGGATCTGATATAATATCATACTTAGTTGAATTACTTTCCTGACCCCTAAATCTCTTAGCAAATGTGAGCAAAAATCAGGCTTGGTTAGCTGGGAAGTTAGCGTAGAGGAGACACTGAGGGGGTCAGGGTTCAAATTTATGAGTTCTAAAGGCCAACAGCAGTCCTGGAAGGCAGGTGGTGGAGAAACTGGAGTGATGCAGGAAGCAGATACAAACTATAATTCAGCAGGTTTTGGTGAATGAAAAGGAGCAGCATTGTTGGGGATAGGGCTTGATGCTAGAATGAATGTTCATGTGGTAGATCATTGCAACCCTTTGAACTGAACTTGAAATGGGAGGAAGACTTTGGTAGTCATGGGAGATGTGTTGATGAGCTTTTCCTGATTTTTACTATTCATTTTGTATGAGTGAGTGAGCGATCTGTGTCAAGAGCTAACAAAATTTAAATGACTGCTATTATGTACCAATACTGGAAGTACGTATTTAGGCAGTGCAATTTACTGGATGATACATAAGGACCTAAAAGAAGCATGTTGTAGTGTTGTGTAAGAGAATGGTTCCACAGTTAGACATATATGGGAGAACATGGCCTGAACATTCACCTGTTATGTGACCTTGGCCAAGTTTTATACGTTTTCTTAGCCTTAGTTTACTTATCTTTAAATTGAGGTTATGATTTGCTCATAAATTTGTTGTTGGATTAAGTAAGATAATGGCATAAATGTCTTGTACCTTTCTTGGCATATGACACAAGTTCAACAAACTCCCGTTTGCTGGCCTTTGAAGAAAACCAAAATATTCTTCTCTAAAATACGGTGGTGGCTCACGCCTGTAATCCTAGCACTTTGAGAGGTGGGAGGGTCACCTGAGGCCAGGAGTTCAAGACCAGCGTGAGCAAAATAGCAAAACCCCTTCTCTACAAAAAAATAAAGTAAAAAATAGCCAGGTGTAGTGGCATGCACTTGTAGTCCTAGCTACTAGGGAAACTGAAGAGGAAGAATCACTTGAGCCTGGGAGTTTAAGACTTCAGTGAGCTATGATTATGCCATTGCACTTCAGCTTAGGCAACAGAGATAAACCGTCAAAAAAAATATATACTAGAGATTGTTGGGCTGAAGAAGGTTAAAAACTAGGGGGACACCCTGTCCCTTATTCTTTTTGCCTGATGGTGGGACAGTACTTTACAAAAACAGAAGTCTTCCTGCCCTCCTCTCTGCCTTTCTTCCCTAAAGATTAGACCCTTTGCAGCATTTGTTTATCAACCCAGAGACAGCAGTGTCAGAGGATCTAGGAGCACACTTTACTCTTCCAATAAGTTTACCTTCCTACATTTTCATGCCTTTTCGAAGCTGAGAAATACTTTGAACTGAGGCCTCTTCCACGTGATGGGTTACAGCACACATTAAAAAACTTCGACTGTTTTTTCTCCTACTAATCTGATTTTTGTTTTCAGGAGAGTGTCTCAACTAAGAACCTATAAGAGAAAGATAAAAAATTATATTTTCTCTCTTACACTTTTCTATGTCATCTTGTTCTTTTATCTCTGGAGTAGAAATATACTAAAACTTTTAAAATAATATGCAGCAGATTTAGTATCACTTAAATTTAAATTATTATAGGTGATTAAATACAATAATATATGTAAAACTGTTTTGAACATTATAAAGTATTAAATGATTCCAAGATATAATTATTTTAATTACATAATTACACCTGAGCAATTCCTATCACGTGGCTCCAACTATTACCTATGCTGCTGACTCTCAAATCTGCTTTTCTAGGACAAAATCCCTGGAGGCTCCTTATCCTCAGGGATGCTCACAAATCTCCACTTTGCATTTCCCTAAACGGATTCATCACTTTCCCTCCAGATGTGTCTTCCTCTTTCTACTTCTCCTACTGGTGCTTTGGATGCGGTGATCCTCTCTGTATTTATATGAGGTGGGATACATCTGTGAGTTCAGGTCAGGGTAGTAGAGTAAGCAGAAGAGGTTGGATGGAGAATCATTAAGCAATAATTTGAAATATTGAGGGGCAGAACAGTATATGGTGAACACCATATGTTCTGGAACCTAACTGCCTTCTTTCAAATCCCAGCTTCTCTTCCTACAAGCTGTGTGACCTCAGACAAGCTACCAGACTCTACTGTGCCTCTGTTGCCTCACCCGTGAAATGGGGATAGTAACAACAGCACTTGCTTGAGAGGACTGTGGTGATGATGGAATGTCCTAACACAGTTAAACTACTTACAGTACTATTGTTATTATTAGCTTGACTTTTTATCTACATCGTCTTGGATAAAGTAGCCAAACTTGAACTTATTAGCTTGTCTGTGAAGTAAAATAACAATGCCTGTCTATTAGAGAATGTGATTACTAAATATGAAAGTAAATTTGCTGCCAAGGAGTTGGCATCATCTCCTAGGGTAGTCATGATAACTAAGAATAATTTTCCTTCTATTTTTTAGGAGTATATTTTTCTAAGAACTGAGCTAAGTTAAGTTGGGTATCCCTACACTCTGGCTATTATGTTGTCATAGGAACACCCTAGTCTCTTCCTGACCTCTAACCATCATAAGCACTAAAATGGTTATTCATGCTATTTCCACCTGGGATGTGGTCTATCAGACTGGAAACCTGGCCTTTTCCTTTATTCCTGACCATTAGATGTGCCTACCTCCTGAAGTCCCCAATAAAGCATGGACAGACTTTCTGACAGACAGTAGTCATGTGTCCTTGCTAGAGTCCTCAGTGAAAATTCTCTCAGTTACATGAGTGCCACATCCCTGCCAATGTGAGCTCTTCTCTCCCTGCCATTGCCCATGTTGTTTCAGTCAGCTAATAAGGTTGATACACCTTCTAATACCTCTCACTTTTATAATGTCTCAATGGTGGTATCTCACATTCAGCTGCTTTCTGGTAATAACAAAACTAGGCTCATCTTCCTAATGTGATAGTTCTGATGCCTCGTGGTAATGGTCCTCCCATCGTCCATATGCAAAGGTCGATTTGCTATGACACTAATGAAGCATAAGATTGAGGGCTGTCCACTGGCAGGGCCCCAAGCATTAAGTTCACGTGGTCATATGTTGATTGTAATGAGCAAAAGCAAGATATTTAACTCACAAAAATCAAGACTTCCATTTTGTTCTGCTTAGGTTTGCCCTTATAAATACTCCCTTGTGTCAGAAAGTGAGGGCGTTGTGAGGTTGCTTTAGATCTGTACAACAGGAAATTCAGTTGAGGAAACATTACCATTTAATCTAGCAGCATACATCCTTTTCTGGTTCATAGTTACATTGTGCTATTATGCTGTTTTCCTGAATTTTGTGGGGTTTTTTGAAATGTGTCAGCTTTAAAAAATTTGTAGCAAGAGCTGGGTTCGATGGCTCAGTCTGTAATCCTGCGCCTTTGGGAAGCTGAGGTGAGTGGATTGCCTGAGCCCAAGGGTTCGAGACCCGCCTGGGCAGCAAGACCTCATCTCTACAAGAAATCAAAAAGTCAGCCAGGCGTGGTAGCGCATGTCTGTAATTCCGGCTATGGGAAGGCTGAGGCGGAAGGATCGCCGGAGCCCAGCAGGTTGAGGCTGCGGTGGCCGGGAGCAGCCACTGCACTCCAGTCTGGGCGACAGAGTGAGACTCCAACTCAAAAAAAAAAAAGAAATTTGTAGCATGTCGTGATATATTTCCTCATGTAAAGTACAATTTATTTTTGTATCCTATTTTGTATGAAAAATTTTATAAGCTTCCCCCAAATTATATCAGTTTCAAACTCCCAAAACCAACAACAAAGATTCATCCCTGCTTATATTTTTTTAAAAAAATATACTAGTTTGGGATTCAAATCCCTCCCTTTTGGGCTACTCATAATTTTTTCCAAATTTCCCCAAACACACCACTGCAGCCTGGAATTTCCACTTGTGTTACTCCATTTCCCCTGAGCGTGTCATACATACTCAGATTTCAAATCCTTGTGTGTCTGCAAATCCTACTCATCTTTTTTAGGCCCTGGCCACATTGCATATCAAGGATCAACAATTATTGACTCTTCTTAATGTCACAGAGGCTGTACATATATTATCTTCAGTTATTACAGCCATCAAGAGAGGGAGGTGTCATTATGGTCATTTTGTAGGTTTAAAAAAAAAAAAGAGATTCTATGCCTTTATTCTGCCCATCGTTACAGAATACAGAAGCCAGGAGCAGCATTTGTTGTTTCCTTCCAGCAGCACCTCTAGAATGATAACTCCCCTGAAAGGGGTTGTTTCTGAACCCCAAAATATGATGGTGCCCATCTTGTAAATAGCTGACTATCTGTGCTATGACTTAACTATTAGACTAATAGTTAACTAATTTTCTTAACTAATAGATTAATTTTCTTCTTCCTTCTTTCTCTACCCAAACTAGAGTCTGTTAACCTGGAGAACTGAGACAAGAGCTTATGCTTCCATTGTATCTTCTGTAGGGCCCACTCATGCAGACAGGTTAGGGTGGATTAAATAAATCAAGGTACAAATGAATCACCCAATTAGAAAATTAAAATAAATGCAGTTGAAGGGAGCGTTCAATTCCAATTCATAGGAGTTGAGAAACTATGAGAATTGGCGTCTCTAACATTTTCATACCAGAATAGAAAAGGGATGCTAAAAGATGCACATAAAGAATATATTTAAACCCCAAATGACAAGAAATATCATCTAAAAATATTATTCACAAGGAAAAGTATTTCATTTGTGTTTTGATCCTGACACTTCAGTGTAGGCAATTAGACTGAGAGGAATTCATAGTTTTTGTAAGACAGCTTAAAAATTATGTAGGAATTTTGAAATCAATTCCTGTCCTTCGACATAAAAATTGCATATTTTAAAACCTGATGAAAACACAATGATAATGAAGATTAACAAATATGTTGCATATCAGAAAGTTTATCATGCTATCACAGTTTTCTTTTTTCTTTTTCTTCTGGTACTCTTTTCTCTATATATTGTTTCGTGGAATAGTGGGATTCAGGTTCTCATTCTCTCTTGCTCTCTCCTTTTCTCATTTCTCTTCTCTCCTCTTCCCACTCCTCCCTCCCTCTTCTCTTTCAAGTTATCAATGTATTACATTGAATGGGACCTTTTGTTTCCATACACAAGTTATAGGTATCTGTGGTCCACAGAGCGTGCTGAGAGAGTTCCTTTAATATCTGGTCATTGGTCAGTCACTTGATCCCAGAATCTCAGGTTTATTCTTATTATATCTAAAATATTAGATTTATGTAGCTCAAAACATTTCATCAAATTAATAATCACAGTTGTTTAGTACGCCAATCACCATGTTAAATACAATACATATTTCATTTCTTTTTCAGAGAAAACCCATGAGGTACATATTAGCTTTATTTTACTGTAGAGGACAGATAGATTGAATTCGTTAAATAATAATAATTGTGAATATTGATCAAGTGCTTACTATATGCCAGGTAATGTTCTGAGAGTTTTATGCACGTCGACTTATTTAGTCCTCACACAATGCTGAGAATAGTGCTTTTGAGGCAGATACTATTGCTGTCCACATTTTATAGATGAGATCATTGGGACCAGAAGACGTTTAAAGACATTCCAAGGTCACATAGCTCATAAGTGCAGACTGGATTGAAAACCAGGCCATCCAACTTCAGAAGCCACCACTCCGCTCAAAATAATGGACCTATTTAGAGAAAGCGTTTGAACTTAAGCCTTTTTTTCCCCAAAGCTTATTTTCTTAGTTACACTATTTCAATCCCCTTTCCAATTACCTTACAAAAGGTTATTAAGTCTTGGCTGGACCCCTGAATGGCTGAGGGGATTGGTTGCTACCGCTTCTAAAGAAAGTTCATTCTATTTTTGGACAACTCTGTTTGAAAATTCTTCCTTATTTTGCGCTAAAATCTTCCTCCCCATTACCTGTGTGAAGGGAATGGGGTTGGCAGAAAATGTCACTAGATGTGAGGCTAGGAAGCATAGTAAAAGCCAGAGTGAGCAGGGCTTTAAGGCCATGCCAGGATCTGAAGCTGCCGTTGGAGACTGAGCCTTGGTCCATACCAGATGCTAAGACACATCTTCCCATGATGCACCTGGATGGCAGGTTTATCACCTTTAAGGCAGGAATTTACTTTTATCCATCTGTATTTCACATTGTTAGTGAGCAGAAACCTCTGCTCATCATTCCAACAAAAAGACGTTTTTGTCTCACTACTCTGATTTTAAGTGTATTGGTTACCCTTTTCAGCTTTCTACATTCAGCAATATCTTTAAGTTATTAATAAGCTCCCAAAAAGATCTTACTGTATGGTGTCTAAAAAATAGACTTGGAATGGCCAGTCACCACTAAGCTGTAGCATTCTCGCCTTGCAATATATTGCCTGAGATTTCTTCTCTTCTTTTCACCAGGTATTATCTTGCGGGCTTCGGCAGTCACGTGAACACTGAGTGAGAAATACTAAAAATCATAAAACTTGAACTTCTGTAGCCAGGGAGGATGTTTAACAGTGTTACACAGGAAATAAAATGGTATTTAAGTTTCTGCTCAATGGAGAATCAATATTTAGCTATAACCTGACTGGAGAGTTCTTTGCATGCCAAAAGGAAGGGAAAAAAAAGGCCATGGTTCTACCTACTGCCACAGCTTTGAGAAGAACACAGAGTCAACTGGGCAGAACGGCAAATGCATGAGGCCACAACAAGACAGGGATAGTGACCCTAGAAAGCAGCAAAGCTTTCCTAGTCCATTAATAGCCCGTAGTAAGCAGGCTGGGCTTTTATAAGCTGTAGCAAAGGAAGGCCCCCCCCCCACCTTAGAAATTCCTGATGAAAAAACTGTATTAATTAAAATTTGAACTTTCAGTGATTGTAGCTGTAGAGAGTGAGACTTCTCTGCAAGGGCAATCAAATTCATGACACCAGGAGGCAATACTCCTAGCCAGCTAGGAAGGGCCCAGAGGGGGAGTCTATCTCACAAGGGAAATTAACAAATTCTGTTCACAGGAAATAATAAAGGATTCCAAGCTGAAGCAAAACAAAATCATCCCTATCATCATTCCCAACTGGCCAAGAATTTCACCAGATAGTAGTGCAGGTAAAATTTAACACAGAAAGCCGGGCTCAGTGGCTCAGCCTGTAATCCCGTGCCTTTGGGAGGCTGAGGTGAGTGGATTGCCTGAGCCCACAGGTTCGAGACCCGCCTTGGCAGCGAGACCGCATCTCTACAATAAATCAAAAAATCAGCCGGGCATGGTAGCCCATGCCTGTAATTCCGGCTACTTGGAAGGCGGAGGCGGAAGGATCACCGGAGCCCAGCAGGTTGAGGCTGCGGTGGCCGGGAGTGGCCACTGCACTCCAGTCTGGGCGACAAAGTGAGACTCCAACTCAAAAAAAAAAACAAAAAAAAAACCCACAGAGCGTGTCATTTCTACCTTTTAGTTTACTCTATGTCGTCCTCACATAGTATACTTCATGTAATTTGCATTTTGAAATAGTCTTTTCAATTATTTTTTCAAATATCCTATTAAAAACCAATAATAATAATAACTATTTCTGTATCATGTCAGAGAGATATCCAGTCTGAGCCAACTCAAACTGAAAATAACATATAAGACTCGAATTTATAACTGTAGGGCCTAACGGGGTCAGACCCGATCAAGAATTCCTTTTAGAATGTTCAAATAGGCATCTTCCCAACTAGTTGTGTTCCATATTCTATTTCCACCCATGCATGGGTATATGGGAATGCAAAATTCAATTCTGGGTGACAGAATTTGCCTCCCTTCTTGAGACATTTGATGCTTTTGAGCAAGTGTCCGTGGCAGTGCTGTGTCCTATCCTAACTCTCATCCTACCAAGTCTTAGGAATCTCTTGGGATAAATTGTCAATAGTCCTAATAAGAACAGTTATAAGTCAGGAGGCCCTCAGGTTGTGTAGCAAGGATCCTCAGCTAAAGTCGTGACTTCACTCCTTTCTGAATTTCACAGTCACTCTTTGACATATGTTTAATTATCCTGAGCTTACATTTTAAAGTTTTTTAAAGATTAAAAAAAATTTTTTTGTAGAGATGAGGTCTCACTATGTTGTCTAGGCTGGTCTCGAACTCCTGGATTCAAGCAATTCTCTCACCTCAGCTTCCCAAAGTACTAGGATTATAGGCAGGAGCCACCACACTTAGTCCTGGTTTTACATTTTTAAGAAACTACAGTTCGAGCCGGGCTCGGTGGCTCAGCCTGTAATCCCGCGCCTTTGGGAGGTTGAGGTGAGTGGATTGCCTGAGCCCAAGGGTTCGAGACCCGCCTGGGCAGCAAGACCTCATCTCTACAATAAATCAAAAAATGAGCCGGACATGGTAGCATGCGCTTGTCGTTCCAGCTACTCGGAAGGCTGAGGCGGAAGGATCGCTGGGAGCCCAGCAGGTCGAGGCTGCAGTGGCCGGGAGTGGCCACTGCACTCCAGTCTGGGCCTACAGAGAAAGACTCCAACTCAAAAAAAAAGAAACTACAGTTCAAAGACTTTATTTTCTCAAGTTGAATAGAGAGATGGAGGATTTTGTATCTGTTTTCTGTGAGGCAGTCATTTCCATGCTTGGTGCAACACTTGGGTTTTGCTGCCAATTTCTTCCCAAGTTTTTTTGTCCTTGTGGGCACCTCCCATGCTATGATTCTGCTTTTACACCCTGCCTTTTGTGGACTGCTGTTTGCTCACTCCTCCTCCTTCATGAGGGATCCTCTAGTGTCGCATGTCTCAGAAACGGCTACCCTGTGTTTGCTGGGCCTAGGGAAAGGGTGCAAATGCAAAGACCACATTTCATTTGTCTTAATATTTGATTGATTGACCAAGTTAACACATTGTTTAATAAAATATGTTGGGCCGGGCGCGTTGGCTCAGCCTGTAATCCCAGTCAAGGCAAGAGGATTGCCTGAGCTGGGGGTTTCAAGACCAGACTAGGCAGCTTGGTGAGACCTTGTTTTTACAATAAACCACAAAAAATTAGCTGGGTGTGGTAGCGCGCACCTGTAGTTCCAGCTATTTGGAAGGCTGAGGGGGAAGGATTGCCTGAGCCCAGCAGGTCAAGGCTGCAGTTTCCATGAGTGTACCACTATACTCCAGCCTGGGCAACAGAGTGAGACTCCAACTCAAAAAATAAAAATAAAAATAAAATAAAATATGTTCAATCCTTCTACCTTGACAAACATACCTTTACGAAGATGAGGGAGGCCATGTTTGAGTTCAGAATTATCCAATTTCTCAGCCAGAATGTGAAGAGATGGGTCCCGGGCACCAGTGATCCTCTTCTCCCCACTTCTGTCTCCATTCTGTGCTGCAAAGGGCCTCACATCTTCAGTGCACAGGCCTGGGAATGTTATACTAGTCGTGTTATCCACCCACAGAGGCAGATCTAGAGAAAAAGCTTGCAGGGACGTTGGGAAGGGTTGTAAGGGCCATTTGGGTAAATAATTCTGCTCTGGACACCTGCAGCATGGTCTGGAAAGGGAAGGTGATAATTCTGTGGCTGAGTTCCACTGGATCCATGGATTCCTTATTGCTTGCCAAGGGGTCCCCTGAATCACTTCAGAGTGGGGTTCTCTCAGGTGAGTCTAAAAGCGATACTGCTTGGGATGGCTGCAAATCTTGATTTCTCTCATTGAGGACCACTGACGTAATGAGTGGCATCTGGGCCAAATGCCAGACAAGTTGCTTTGCACAAGCCAGGCTGGTCTTTTAGAGCCGGTTCCCTACATCTCTTCAGAATCACTTCCTTTCAAATATCCAGTGATTTCCTGCAGCTGCGAGCCATTCATTCCCAGAAACATTCATTCTTTAAAATATGACACCTTCCCAAAGCACTTTATGGATTTTAGTTTTAAAGGGCCTGCAATTTAAACGAAAGGAATAAATTTGTTAATGATGGAATTTCTAGCAACAGTGGAAAAAACCCAGGGACGGAGATTTTCTTGTTATCCATCTCTATTAGATTTTTAGGGCTTCCATAGCAGAGGACTACAAACTTGGTAGCTTACCACAATATAAATTATATTCCACTTCTGTGGAGAGCAGAAGTTTGAAATTAAGGTGTAGCAGAGCCATGGTCTTTCTGAAGGCTCTAGGGGAGGATTCTTCCCTGACTCTTTCGGGTTCTGGGGGCTCCAGGCATTCCTTGGCTTGTGGCCCCATCACTCCAATCTTTACCTTCATCTCCATATGGCTTCCCCTCTCTATCTCAAATTTCCCTCTGCTTGTCTGAGGGCACTTATCATTGGATTTAAGGCCCTCCTGGATCATACAGAATGACCCCATCTCAGGACTCTTCACTTTGTTACACCTGCAAAGTTTTTTGCAGCCAAATTGGGTCACATCCACAGGTCCCAGGTGACTCATTCAACTCACTATCAAATTCTGCTATTTGGCCAACATTCTTGCACAACCACACACTGAGGCAGGGGTAAGAAGAAGGAAATGGTGAGCACTGGAGCCCGCATTGTGACCTCCTGCCTATGACAAGACCCCATGAGTGCTAGCCTAGTATTACAGACCTCTAGGATAACTGACAATTCTCCTCACAGGAGATGAACTTCAGGTGTAATGGCGAGATGGGATAGAGAGAAAAGCTTATGGCGATGCTTTTGTGGAATGATTGAGCCACACTAAAGCAGAGTAAAAAAATAAATCGTCTCTCCTTACTTTTCAAGACCCTCTATTTCATCACAACTATATCTGGAGAGTATATAGGTTTAGGGTCCCAAATTTTTTGTTGTTTATTTATTTTATTTATTTATTTTTTAACCTATGCTAGGGAGAGAGTTATTAATAACTGATTATTAATCCCCAAGTGCTTTAGCTATATTACTTTATTTTTTCATAATAGCCGTGTCAGAAAGATATTAATATTCATAACCACAATATAAATGTGGAAACCGAGACCTTGAGATGTTAAGCAACCTGACAGGATCTCACAACTAGGAATTACAGGAGCTGAGACTGGAGTGTATCTTGCTGGCCATGGGAAGAGCCAGCCTCCACCCGGAGCTGTTTCTTTTTCTTCTCATACCCTCCTTACTTTCATATACTGCAGGGAGTCTTGCAGGCATGAGGAAACACCCACTCTTAGATTCCACCTGTGCTTTTGGGAAGTCCCATTTAATAGTAGATAGGACCATAGATTCAGACATACTTAAATTTAAATTCCAGATTCATTCCTAGATGGGAGAACTTGAGTACGTCACTTAGCATTTCTAAGCTCAGTTTCCTCATCCTTAAAACGGGCGTATCTCCCTTAGAGTATTTTTGTAAGGGATCACATTTGGATTGTTTGTGAGATGGATTCTCATTGAAAATAACATAAAAGAGAAAAACAATGATCCCATCCTCCTTTCTTATTCTTCCATGCTTCTGGAACATGCATACCTATGTCAATACCTACGTGACTCAGAGTTTACATGGAAATATAATTATTCCGACTTGTTCCGACAGTAAATACTCTCTCTAGGACTCCACTGCCGTAGAGTCAATCTTGAACAATCCTAGCCCTTTAAGCTGACTGCCTTGGCAAAACGGTTTTGCCGCCTCTTCCTTCTAAAAGCATCCTTTACCAACAGCCAGAGACTCTCTAGCGGAGGGAGCAGACTTTCTTTTTGCTTACACTGTACTGCCATCTTGTGGACAAACAATTGATTACCGAAAATACCGCTAGTACCTTTATTTTGGCACGAGTAATTCATTAGTATTTAAATTTTGGTTTTAAAAATCATGATCCTATCAAAATACACATCTCCTTCCTGCCTCTACTTCCACATGAACATGCATGTTTCTCTTGTACATTTCTACATATGTATGCCTCACCTGGCCATATTTAGTGTATCAGAGAAGTGAAAGAGTTAGGCCTGCTTTCATTACCCAGAATAAGACTCCAAACAGCCAGGAGTTAAAAATGCAAGCAAGAACACATGCTCCCCGCACTCCTTCCTTATGAAACTGTGCTCTTTTGGCATGGCCTAATTTGACACAAATTTTAGGGAGCCGTTTAGATACAAATCATATAGATAAGCCTTTAATCATGTTTCCATACCTGAAAACATGATTTGTGCCCCATCAAAGATAACAAATTCACCAACTGATGGTGCCCAGTATACACGCTGGAAGAAGACCACCTATCAGGGGATGTGATCGCGAGTGCTTCTGTACAAATGTGGAGCTGAAGTTGCAGGTCTCATCACCTGCACCTGTTGTAGCAAACGATCACACATTCAGTGGCTTAAAACAGTGTCTTATTATCTTGCTGTACTCAAAGTCAGAGTTTTAAAATGGCTCTCACTGGGCTAAAACCAACATGTCAGCATTCTGATTTCTTCTGGAGGCTCTTAGGGAGAGTTCTTTCCCTTGCCTCTTCCAGCCTCTAGAGGTGGCCTGTATGCATTGATTTGGGCTTCTTCTTCCATCTTCAAAACCAGCAATGTGGGTCCAGTTCTGCTCACAATGCTATCTTGTTGGTTCGCTTTTTTGTCTTCCTCTTCCACTTTGAAGGACCTTTGTGATTGCATTGGGCCTGCTACAATAATCTAGGATCATACCTAATATTCCTATTTTAAGGGCAACTGATTAACAACTTTAATTCCATCTGCTACCTTGAGTCCCCATTTTCATGCAATATAATATATTCACAGGTCCCTGGAATTAAGGCTCAGACATCTTGGAGGGGTTGCTGGAGCATTATTATGCTTCCTCAACATCCAAGATAAGGGAAATCTGGACTGGAGTGTATCTTGCTGGGTCATTGGAAGAGCCAGGCTCCACCCAGAGCTGTTTCTTTCTCTTCTCATACCCTCCTTACCTTCATATACTGCCGACAGTCTTGCAGGCATGAGGAAACACCCACTCTTAGATTCCACCTGTGCTTTTTGGAAGCCGCATTTAATAGTAGATAGGAGCATAGATTCAGACAAACTTAAATTTAAATCCCAGATTCATTCCTAGATGGGAGAACTTGAGTACATCACTTACCATTTCTAAGCTCAGTTTCTTTATCCTTAAAACAGGCATATCTCCCTTATAGTATTTTTTTGTAAGACTTAAGAGTCTCCACAGAGCACTTAGCAGAACACAGGGCACATATTAGGGTCACATAGAATATTTCTAAAAATAGAGAATTTTTCCATTTGATCTTTAAAGGGAGATTAACTAAACACCCAATTAAACACTCTGTTGGATGCTTGTAAAACAAAGAAAAGACAGTGTTTGACCTCACTGAGTTAACTCCCAGTTGATGAGGTAAGGTTACATATGTGAAATCAGAGACCAAGACATGTTTTATTGTGAAACTCCTCTTCCAACATGGGTAAAGGAAGGATCCTATTATATCTTAGGTATAGGTATAGAGTTTGCCTAATCACACACCTTGAGGTGCAGTGACTCTGAGAGAGGTCACATTTGGATTGTTTGTGAGATGGATTCTCATTGAAAATAACATAAAAGAGGAAAATCAATGATTCTATCATCCTTTCTTATTCTTCCATGCTTCTGGAACATGCATACCTATGTCAATACCTACGTGACTCAGAGTTTACATGGAAATATAATTATTCCTACTTGTTTCCTGAAGGTGGTTGAGGTCTATAGTTACAAGTGCCAACAATTAAGTTCGTGGACTCATCCTAGAAAAAGTGTTACATATCTCACTGCTGAATATCACTACTGTCACCTTTGAAGCACTCCCCTTGGGAAGCTATGCAATGACACCAGCACTCTTCAAAGCAATTTGGGGAACTTTTTCTGGAATGCCCATCAGAGCCGTCATTGTATTACCCTTGATGTCCTGAATGCCATCAAAAGTCTTCCTCTCAATATTTCCTTTATCGTTGGGTAAAGAAAAAAGTCATTGGAGGCCAGATGAGGTGAGTGGGGAGGGTGCTCCAATACAGTTTTTGTACAGTGCTGCCAGTGTAAGCATACGGTGGCAAGTTTGCAAACTTAATTGTCATACCTCAACAAATTAACGATGATAGCTCTGACGGCCATTCAAGAAAAAGAGTTCCAAATTCGCTCTCACAGGTGGACTAGGTGCTGGCGGTGGTGCATAGTTTTCCAAGGGGAGTACTTCGAAGGTGGCCATAGTGATATTCAGCAATAGGGCATATAGCACTTTTTCTAGGGTAGTTTGTGAACCTAATTATCGAATCTCGTATATGTATTGCTACCACACACATACACATGCCATCCTGTTATATTAAGACCTATTTTAGCCCTAGTAAGAGATAGCTTTTGATCAAATTAAAATATCTTTAAAATCATCTTATGTCACTAAAATGTATTGTCAAATAGAAGTTCTGAAGTAATGAATTTAAAAGTTTATTGTCTGTGAATCGCCATAAACAATGTACTCAAATTATTTTTAAAAACATATGCTGGCTGTGTGTGGTGACTCATGCCTATAATCCCAGCACTTTGAGATGAAGAGGTGAGAGGATTGCCTGAACCCAGTAGTTCGGGACCAGCCTGTGAAACCTCGTCTCTACAATAAATCAAAAAATTAGACTAGCATGGTGGCGTGTGCCTGTAGTTCCAGCTACTTGGAAGGCTGAGGCAGAAGGATTGCCTGAGCCCTGCAGGTAGAGGCTGCGGTGGCCGTGAGCATGCCAGCCTGGGTGACAGAGTGAGACTCCAACTCAAAAATAAAATAACATAAGGTAAAAATAAAAACATATGCTTTTAGGTAGGCTAAATTTGTGCATCCCCTATAATCTTGTTTCAATAATATCTTTACTTAGGGACATGTTCGTTAGAAAAAGGTAATTTGTGCAGCTATTGTTCTGAATGTTCTGAATTGGTAGTCTCTAATATGTTTTGAATGCATGTTTTATTTTAGAATTTTATATAACTTTCATATTTATAATGTATGAATTCCTTGAACATGGAAACTAAGGAGTAAAATGCTATTTTGCACAGTAAAGGTGTAAAAAGGCACCAAACTCAAAGTTTTGTTTGACTCCTCTTGTCTGTTTTATTGCCTCAATGGCATCAGAAAATAGAATGCTTCCCTCCAGGCCTATCAGACCTTCTTGGAACAAACAGGAAAAGTGAGCCATGACCCATCCTTTCTGGGCTTCTGCCAACCCTTACACTCAGTTGACAGCACTGAGAAGTGTTGCTGCATTTTGAGTGCGACCTCAGCACTACTCCTCACCTCTGTAAACCTCAGGAGAAAACCTAAAACCTGCCACAAGATCACAGTTGTCGTGTTTGCATGACTTAATGTTCATTATATGCTGGGGACTTTAGCATGAGGACAGTAAAGACAGATTAACAACCCCAACCTCCACCTTAAATTTACAGCACTGAATCCAAGATGGGCTTTGTGAGAGGTGGTCTTGACTTGGGTAATGAGGCCATTGCAGATAACTTTGTAAAGAGTGAAGCTGTTCTAGAGTTTAGTTTTTAGAAATAAGGGGCTAGTTCATTCCAGAACTTGATAGATAAATTGGACCAGTTAGTAATATTTATTTAGTACCTAGTAAAAGGCAAGCACTCTACTAAGCAATAGATACCCATTATGTATTTAAAGTACTCAACCATGATATTAGACGAATAGAATTAATGGTTGAGGACTTGATTAAAGGCCTAAAGAGGTCAAATAACTTAGCCAAGCTCACAAAGAAAGTAAAGAATAGCACTGATATTTCCCTCATGTCTCTAACCCCTTTGCTGTCCATTATTATTTAAGAACACAGCAGCCCAATATATAAATAAACAAACAAATACATCTTAAACAATTTAATTGCCTCTCTATTTTTTATTCAACTGAGTCAGTCTCCTTCAGACATAGTCTATTTTTGTCTCTTTGCCAGGCTTTCACCATCTTCATACCCTCTTTGCTAGGGTATATAAAATAGTGACACTGAGAGGAGTCACATTTGGATTGTTTGTGGGATGGATTCTCATTAAGAGCATTCATAATAGGTCAGGGACTATCATTCACCACTTTTTCTGGATTAGATCATCCAGGTGATATGAGATTTATTAATTAAAATAAATGGGTAGACAAAGTAAATAAATGCAATAATTTTTAAAAGTGACCAACGGGAGTGAGTGGGAGTCAACGGACTGTTCTATTTTTAATCCATTCATTAGACCAGAGAAGAGTAGAAGTGTGATAATTTCTATTACATGTCATGTATCAATTATGACAAAATGCTTTAGTTCCCTCCATCAACCCATTAACCTAGAATTCTTCCTATCCCACAACTGTTTCTACAATCAACAGAAAGGGATCAATGGGTGTTTCTGTCAAGCTTCTGTAAATAAGTCCAATAAGTGAAAAGGTTGTTTTACAGTGAATTCTTAATGTTTTCCCATTCATTGGCCTAGATTAGAGGTTAAACTCAATTGTTCTATTATGATGCTCTTTTCTTTCCTACCATAAGAAGGTGATGAAGAGGAGAAAAGCATTAACACATAACAAGGCACAGAATGTATTATAAAATGTTAGCTAATGCTTTTCTGGTAACAGAGTTTGGGATGGTTTTCCATCTCTTTAAGACAGTCTACCTTTGTCTCAAGGTCATGTGACTTAATGTTCTATAATTTACATGGGCCCAGTTTTAAGCTAAGGTACTTGTTGCTGCTAAAGCCATTAATTTTTTGAATAATTAAAAACAAGAGCTAGGGATTAACAATAATTAAATGTCTCCTAGAAAAGGTCAATGGTATAAAGAAATGGTTAATTACAATGAGAGAATAATAAGAAAGTTGAAGAGAATGTATTTTTTTCAACAACAAAACTGAATAAAAGAGAGCCAAGTGGGGAGATTCACTAATTCATAGCAATTAAGTAGTTAATTAAAATTCTGTAATTATCTTTGCCACTTCATTAAGAACTCTGTACAGATTTCCCAATATAACTTGTTGGAAACCCTACTTATCTTGGTTATTGGTATATTTGTGAGGAAACTGCATTCAATGTGTTAAAGATCGTCTCATTAAAAATTTGCTCGGCCATCCGTGGAAGCACAAGTTGATTCCTAAGAGTCCAATAGTTCTGGGTTTGCTGATAAAGTGTGACAGAAAGGGCACAGGACAGCACAAGTAACTTTCTAGTCTTTAATCACTGGGGTGCATATTCTATGGCCTTATTGCTTACTTATGCTGCCATCAATTCTTATTGGCTGTTCTTATTGGTCAGTGCCCATTCTGTATTTGTTTTTAAACATTGTAAAGATCATCTGTTCTGCAAACAGGTGGTCTGTATGAAAAAATAGGATATAGAATCCATAACAAGATACTGACTCCAAGTCATCTACCTTGGCAATGACTACAGAGCTCAAACTTACTTCCGTCTATAACAGCTGAAACTCATGAAGACAAGTCTCTAGAAAAGAGGTCAAAATGCAAAATGGCAGAATCTTCGGTAACTCTATTCTTCTGTATTTCTTTTAATTGAGAAGCCCTGTGATATTGTCAACATCGTCGGTAAGCTTCTCAGAGAGTTTGCAAATGTAATGGCAATAGAACTACAAGTAGATAAAAAGCAAAATAGTAGAATGTCCAGCCTCATTAGATAATATAGGGAGAATGAAGTTAATCGATAGGTGTAGCCTCTTAACCCAACTCTGGCATAGGGTACATTTGCAACATATAGTAAGAAATGTGAGGAGAAGGCAGTTCTCTGTGTTTTCCATAAACAACCTAATTTTTAATAATATGTTTTTCTTCAGTAACTATTATGCACTGTGATTTTTTTTAACCATCTTAATATAGTTGGACATTTAGGTTATTTCAGATTTTTATAACTGGAAACAAATCTCATTATGAGCATCTATATGTGTATTGTAAATGCTGCTTCTGCATTTTAGGTTATGCTTCATCCTCAATATTGCCAAGTGGATTGGCTGGGTCAAAGGGTACAAATTTATAAGAGAGCCCATTACAAACAGCCTGATTTCTTTATTTATTGTCTACACACGTATAATGGTGAACTACGCGTGGCACCTAACTGAGTTCAGAGACATCATATTTGTAAAAAAGATTAATTAAAGTACAATGTAGCATTCATAAATGTGTAAAAAAAAATGAAGCAGAAACTAAAGGTTACTGATTTTCAGATTTTGAGTAGAAATGAAAGCTGAAATTGGGAAATCAAGGAGAAATTAATATTGTTTCACCAAAAAAAAAAAAAAGACAGGAAACAGGAATATGTAATTGTGTACTTGTGGACAACAAGCAGATAAATTTTGCTGACACAGGTTGTTCATTCATATACAGAAATAACAGGACATAGATGGAGAAAAAAGAGTAGGGAGAGACCAGATAGAAAAGCAGCTTCAATATCAACCAAGGCATTTGGGTTTTATTATACAGGCAATTGGGAGAAAAATCAAGATATCTCAGTACAAAGTTGACATGCAAAAAGTCATTGTAGGACTTTATAATGTCTAGCAGTGTGCATGGCAAGTGGCTAAAATAGAGACAGCAATTTGTTCATATACTTGTTAGCTATTTGTGTATTTCCTGATAAATATCTGTTCAGGTCTGTTGCCCATTTTAAAAACCAAGTCACTTGTTTTCTTGCTATTGAGTTTTTGAGTTCTTTGTATATTTTGGATATCAATCCCTTATTTGGTATGTTATTTGCAAATATTTTATCCCAGTGTGTAGATTGTCTTTTCACTCTGAAAATTGCTTCCTTAGCTGTGAAGAATTTTTCAGTTTGAAGCAATCTCATTTGTCTATTTTTGCTTTGGTTTCCTGAGATTTGGGGATCAAATCCAAAAAATCATTGACCGGAACAATGTTGTGAAGTTTTTCCCTATGTATACTTGTGGTTTTGCGGTTTCAGTTCTTATGTTTAAGTTTTTAATACATTTGGAGTTTATTTTTCTGTATCGTGTAAGATGAGGATCCAGTTTTATTCTTCTGCAAGTGGATATCTAGTTTTTCCATTACCATTTATTGAATTGAAGAGATTGTCCTTTTCCCATTGTGTGTTCTTGCCATCTTATGCTTATTCCTGGAATTTCTATATTGTTCCATTGGTTGATGTGTCTGTTTCTATGCCAGAACCACACTGTTTTAATTATTATAGTTTTGTAGCATGTTTTAAAATTAGGTAGTGTAATGTCTTCTGCTTTTTGCTCAAGATTGCCTAAGTTATGCAGGGTATTTTGTGGTTCCATGTGAATTTTAGGAATTTTTTTTCTACTTCTTTGAAAAATTACATTGGAGTTTTGATGGAGATTAAATTGAATCTGTAGATTTCTTTGGGTAGTGTGGACATTTTAACAATATTAGTTATCCCAATCCATGAATGCAGAATTTCTTTCCATTTACTTATGTCATCTTCAATCTCTTTCATCAACGTTTTATTGTTTTCACTGTAAAGATCTTTTACTTCCTTGGTTAAATTTAGACATAAGTACTTTTTTCCCATATCTTTGTAGATGAAATTTTTTCTTGATTCATATTTTGGATAGTTCATTGCTAGTGTATAGAGACACTACTGATTTTGTATATATATTTTGTATCATGCAATTTTATTGTACTTATTTATCAGTACTAACAATTTTGTGTGGAGCCCTTAGGATTTTTGTATGTAAGTTCACTAACCATTAGGAAAATACAAATTGAAACCACCATGAGATAATACCTCACTTCTTTTTAAATAGCTATTATTTTAAAAAAAGACATGGATTGCCTGAGCCCGCGGGTTCAAGACCAGCCTGGGCAACTTGGCAAGACCTCATCTCTACAATAAATAAAAAAATTAGCCAGATGTGGTAGTGCACGCCTGTACTTGCAGCTACTTGGAAGGCTGAGGCAAAAGGATCACCAGAGCCCAGCAGGGTGCGTCTGCAGTGACCGGGAGTGGCCACTGCACTCCAGTCTGGGCGACAGAGTGAGACTCCAACTCAAAACAAAACAAAACAAAACAAAAAGACAAACAGTAACAGGTGTTGGTGAGGATGTGGAGAAAAACGACCCTTATACAATGTCAATGGGAGTAAATAAAGTCATTAGAAAGAACTGGAGAGTCCTAAAAAAACTAAAAATAGAATTACCATATGATTCAGCAATCTTCTGTCTAGGTGCATATTCAAAGGAATAGAAATCAGTATGTCAACGAGATACCCACAGTCCCTTGGTCATTTAAGCATTGTTCACAATAGTCAGTATAGGACATCAATGAATGAAGGAAATGTGGTATGAATACACAAAATGGAATACTATACCTTCTTTAAAAGGGAGAAATCCTGTCATTCGTGACCATGTGGATGAACCTGGAGGATATTATGCTAAGTAAGATAACTAGACAGAAAAAGGCAAAGTACTGCATAATCTCACTTCCGTGTGGACTCCATACAAGTCAAACTCAAAGAAACAGGGAGGAAAATTGTGGTTATACAAGTCTGGGTATGGGGAGGGAGGAGTGGGGAGGTATTGTATAATGTTTTAGTTAGACTGAAGTGATAAGTTTTTGAGATCTATTGCACCGCATGGCAACTACATTGAGTAACAACGTATTGTATATTTCCAAATTGCTAAGAAAGTAAATTTCAAACGTTCTCATCGCTAAAAATGGTAAGTATGTGAGGTGATGGATATGTTAATTGGTGTGAGTTAACCATTGTTCATTGTATGCATATATCAAAACATCACATGGTGCTCCATAACTACATACAGTTATAATTTGTCTATTAGAACAAAAAATTTAAAATAAAGACAGCAAAATGCTAGAAATCATTGATTTGTCATTAACAAGTCTAGAAGTGGTTTCCTATGGAAAAGACACACTTGAAAGAAATACCTGTAGTTCTTATTTTCTGTGTTAAAAATATTGGATTAAATGTAATTCTTAAAAATTGACAGGTAATAAAATCAGAAAATGGCAATAACTATCATTTTTTGAGTATGTACTATGTGCCAGGGACTGTGAGTAATGTTTTACATTCTTTTTCTTATTTGCCATTCCCCCAAACCATACACAGTAAGAACTATGATTATGTCAACTTCACAACAGAAATAGTGGCTTAAAGAGAATAAGTAAACTACTAATTTCTTGGAGATAATAAGTGACAAAACCAGGATCTGCCTGGCTTCAGAGTATGAACACTGTCTTCCTTCAAGTATGGACACATTTGTGGCAAACATGATTTATTATGAAAAGAACTTTATAGAAGTCCAGGTAAAAAATAGCTCAGGAGAAATGGAGGAGAAAATGCAAAATAAATTACTAAGTTGAATGCAAGAAGAGAGATAAGGATCCAAGTATAACTTCAAGTGTTTGAATGGGGGATATAAGGAGAGCAGTAGTACCATTAACGGAAATAGTAAAAACCAGAGAGTAAGCTTGTTTCCAGAAATAAAATAGGTCTTGGTTTAACAACAGTAAGACAGTTTAGGCTCATTACAGCCCAAAGTGCAAATTTTATGACTGTATTTTATGAATCCAGCAAATTCCCCAAATAATGGGTGTTAAGAATAAGGTGTTCCTAGCTGTGGCTTGACCACAGTGTCTGTCCTTTCTTCCTGCTTATTTCAGCATACACAGCAATAACTCAACGCAGCATTTGGTGAACTGGCTCAACCACTGCGGGCATTGGTGTCTTGGATCAAAGATATTCAGCTTCAATCATGTGAAATTTACCCTACTAATGAGATTATTTCTTCCTTAGTTATTCCAGCTGATTAACAATACCTCTTCATATAAACTGAAGTTCCCATCAATCTTTCAAATAACTTTTCATTAAGTGTGAACAATTAAAAATAGTAAGAATCTACAGGCACACAAGAAAAGTTGAGGTATGAATGCAAAAGAAAAAATAAGTGTAAAATGGATGGAAAGAAGGAAAGAGGGAAGGAAGGGCAGACCACCAGAGCAAGTAGGTAATTCTAAGAAAACAAAATAACTTCAAATAATAAAGAAAAAATGATATTGATTACTGTTCTCAGAGAGAGTCCAGAAGATATTGAATTTATAAAACCAGCATTATGGACCTTAGAAATCATTACTTCTAATGCATTTTGTTGATAGTGTTTACTGAAAAGAAAAGTACTTGGATGAATGCTTATGGTCTTAGGGCTTTGGGTTTGAAAATTGCAATATTAATTGTTAGTATTTTTTTTAGAAAATATCATTGAATGGCTATAGCTATGACACAACAATAGAAGAGAGAGTTTTGATTTGAAGCATTTTTTCATCACAAATTACATATATAGCAAAGTTCACAGCCCTTCAACTAAGGTTTGCAAGTACAGGAAACTTAGTTCTACAACTTCTTGAGAGGCCCTGGATTGGATTTAATGATCCCAGCAGGCCTCCTTAGAGGCCACATCTCAAAGGAGTCATTAAATTTCTTTGTAAGCAATCTGTAGAACACAATGAGATTTAAATAACATCCTCATAAGCAGTCATGGTTTACTGAAAGTAACTTATATCTGCAATTTTATATCCGCAATACTTTGCAGTTGTGCTACAAAAATCTAAGTATGGAATTAGAAAACAAAAATTAAAATTACAGCTGTTTATCATTTGACTTTTAAAAAGTGAGTTACCACTCCAAGTCTTGGTTTCTACCTAAAACATGACTACAATGTGTTTGCAGCATAACTTGTTAGAAGAATAGATTAAAGATTTTTAAAGTGCTTCTCATGGTGATTAGCATACAAAAACTATATTGTATTGAAGATACTTATTTTTACATAGGCATAAACTAAAATTTTCACATAAAAATCAAGATCATTATATGCAAGGATTATTTTATCATCATCAAAGGCCATCCGTTGTACATACATATTATTTTATCCACTTCTAAACAGGTCAAGAATAATTGAAAAAAATCTGTGTGTACCCCAAACCATCTCTTATCCATTAGCGAGACAGATACTAATTTTGAGCGGATTACCCCCAAACAAATGAAAACATATATACAAAATAAAATATATGGTCCTCATGATTTAAAAAATGAGGTTTAGACAATATAAAAACCCTTCTTTTATCTCCAATTTTGTTATATTTGAAAAATAATCACTTTATCTCTTTAAATGTAAAATGTGATCAATAACACTTTGGAATTAAAGCTTTTAATTAGCCATGCAAAGAAAATATTTATGATCTTCATAAAACTTTCCCTGCCTTACATGTTTAGTGATGCTACAGAAAATGTCACCAATACAATTATAACCAAATACAGCTGAATATTTTAGCACTCTACTCTGTAAGGTTTACATCATTTGAATGTTATGAAACAATAGCATATTCCTATACTCTCTATGTCACTAGAAAGGGAGAGTAATGTTTTAAAATAATTGTAACAAAAATCCGTTGCCCAGTCAAAAGGATTTTTTTTTAAGTAAATAGATTATTACAATACGTTCAGAAATCCAAGTGAGCAAATAAGCACGGTTTCCGTCAACAGATATCAGATCTCATCAAGATGAAGAAGTCTAAGGGGCAGGGATATAGACTGAGGCTTAGCAAGACTGTGGTTAACCCCACCCCCCATCGCAGAAGAACATGAGAGGCAAGTCTACTTGAAAGAGAGGCTAGATGAGTTTTAGATGAGTTGAACCTCACTGTTACATTTAAATACACTTGTCAGTTGGAAAACAATCACTTATTCTCATACTTGCAATTTCATTTTGAAATTTTGTAGGACATAGTATGTGATAAATGGTAGTGTAAGCATTCATCCTAGACAGGAAGCAGATAGCATTGTCACAGGGTCATCAAGCAAGTTTAATGAAGGGGCTATTTAGAAAGTTGGAGGCAGAGTTAAAGGAACCAACAAGAAGAGGCAAAGCACTGAGAAAGAGGACAGTATAAAGGCTTACCACTTCGAGGCCTGAGGGAAAGGGAGAACCTGTAATAATTGCCCCTGTGAGGGCAAAAAATGTGCCCAATAGGAACTGTGGCTGAAGATGGAGGGCTCAGCTACTGCTAAACTGCCGTAGAGGAAAACTGAGGAGCACAGAACTTTCTCTCCTCTTGCCTTCTACTGCCAACCCTCTTCTAGCCAAATCGAAAGGGCACATGATACAAGAAGAGGATGACAAAGGGTTGAGAGGGATTGATTTATGACAAATGCTGTTACTTATTTTAATTATAAGGTAGCTTGTTCTTTTAAAATGAACTGATATTTGAAACATCACTATGCTATTCTGGTTGTGCCATTACTTTGCCATTGTCATGTAAATATCACAGGAAATAAGATGCAAAATGAGGTGCACTTAACTATTCAGCACAATGGAAATGTGTTTAAAAGGATACAGGCAGAGGCTTTGCAAAACTAGAATATTTCAGGGAGAATTCACATGTCTACTATAGCTAGTATAATTAGAAACCATAAAGTGATTCTCCCATCTTTGTCATGAGACTGAAACAATTTTCAGCTATCCCATTATTCCCAGTGATAAAGAAGATAATATGTAAGCCATAGTTTTATTTTGCGATGATCTTTTTTTATAACAAGTCATTGGTAGATTTGAAATTAAAATGATGCCTGTAGAATAAACCAAGAGCCATTCTTCAGAAGTCCTAGATATCATCAAGGAAAATTTTATGTGAAAGTGATTTTCTTTGGCTATGAGGAAGATCACATTTTGGAAAAATAGTTTATCTTATTGATTAATCATAAAAGTACTCCATTCTATAGTAAATCCAAATATCATCCTATAGGAATGTAAGTAAACATGTGAAAAGTAATATTGACTAACAGAGATTCAAAGGTTCTTCTCTTACCTCAAGCATCCTTTGCAAATAATGAATGAATGCCCCCAAGTAGGAGAAATAGCCACTTCAGAGTCATGAGAGTGTGTGGCATGTTTGATGTATGGCAAAGATCAGTGTGACTGCAGCCAAGTGAGAAGTGATACTCAGATAATAATGCAAGAGGGTAGTTGGGCATGATCTTGTTGGCCAAAGGGACAACTGTGGTTTTTATTCTGGATGAAAAACAGCAAAGGCTGTAAGAAGCCTTGCCTGTCTCTTCCTATTTTTATTTCTATTCCTGGTATCTGTCCTGAAAAGAGCAGACTCCAGATGGCTGCCCTGGGTCCCAGCGATGACCTGCTGATTGTTGTTACTGTTTATTATTGTGAATCACTGATATTTTGAAGTTGGTTTGTTGCCACAGCATAAACTGAGTCATATAAGAGGGGGCCTCCAAAAACAAACAGAATTATCTTTTGGAGTGCAGGACCCAGAATTTGTTCCTCTGAATCAAAGTGTTTATCTGAAAGTTTTAAGAAGGTTGCATCACAAGTTTCAGGAGAAACTTCCTAAGTTTGTGGCAGTTGACTGGTTTCTTCACCGTGATGACATATCTGCCCACACCACACTGAGTGTCCTGCAGTTTTTGACCAAACGTGGCACAACTCCAGTGCTCCACTCTCCCTATTCAGTTAGTCTTGCCCTGAGCAATGTTTTTTACTTTCCTGGATGAAAAAAGTTCTCAGAGAGAAATGTTTTGCCAATGTGGGCAGAAAATGACAGAAGCACTAACAGGCGTTAAAATTGACAAATTCAAAAACTGTTTTGAGCAGGGGAAAAAGCCTCTTGATAAAAGTGTATAGCATCCAGCAGAGAGTTCTTTGAAGGTGACCGAAGTTTAAACATATACAAATAAATACAGAATTTTAAATAAATAAATTCCGTTGTGGAGGAATCCCCTCAACAATGAGCTTCAAGTGCGCATATGATGTCTGTTTTGTTTGTTTTTTGGTTTGGGTTTTTGCTTTTTATTCAGAGTCTCACTCTGTCACCCAGGCTGTAGTGCAGTGGTGTGATCACGGCTTACAGCAGCCTCAACCTGCTGGGCTCAAGCGATCCTTCTGCCTCAGCCTTCCAAGTAGATGGAAGCACAGGTGTGCACCACCATGCCCAGCTAACTTTCTGATTTATTGTAGACATGAGGCCTCGCCAAGTTGCCCAGCCTGGTCTCGAATCCCTGGTCTTAGGCAATCCTTCTCTCCTCTGGTTCCCTAAGTGCTGGGATTATAGGTGTGAGCCCCCACGCCTGGCCTGATGTCTGTTTTTGACCAACATTTGGATATCTAGTGCTAGCACAGTTTCTATCAAATAGTAAGAGCTCAGAAAATGAATGAGCATGATGTTTTAGCTCAGACTGCTGTAACAAACTATCACAGACTGGGTGGCTCAAATAACAGGCATTTATTTCTCAAAGTCCTAGAGACTAGAAAGTTCAAGATTAAGGTGCTGGCAGTTTGGTTCTTGGTGAGAGCTCTCTTCCTGGCTTGCAAAAAGCCTACCTTCTTGTGTATCCTCCTCACATGGTGAAGAGAGGAAGATTCTGGTGTTTCTTTTCTCTTCTAATAGGAGCCCTGATCCTGGCATGGGAACCCTACCCTCATGATCTTATCTAAACCTAATTACTGCTCAAGGGTCCCACCTCCAATACTATCACACTGGGAGCTAGAGTTTCAACGTAAATATTTAGGAAGGACACATAAGTCCATAACAAGTGGTATGCATCAAAATTAGTTGTGAAGATTCTAATATTGTTAAAGTGTCTGGATCATACTTCAGAACTATTGACTTCTGAGTATTAAGCTGAAGCATTTGTCATTTGCATTAAATACAATCAATATGAGGAAGAAGTTCTTTGTGTGTGTATATGTATGTATGCATATATACTTATATACATATATACTTATACACATTTACATAAAGCATAACATATTAGGTATAAAATAAGTCTCCTAAACTGTCTTCTGTTCTGTGCTATTTCATGAGATGATCAATCAGACATGCTACAAGAGGAGACAGAGGAGAGGCTTAGGGAAACAAACTTCGTTGTATTCACAGATCCTAGAGACAGAAGGCATGGCATGTCAGGCAGAACCACATGGGAAAGCACCAGCATTGGTCTTGAGGCAGAAGGGGGCAGCGGTGAGAGAAAAGCTTAGGACACAGTCATTAATGGAAGTTTCTGCAGGAAAGGCAAGGTAGGGCAGAGGAAAGAGTTAAGGATTGGCCAATTTGAATAATTTTGTCAAGCTCTAGGCTTACAGGAATGCTTCTTAGTTGCCTGATAACTGACCACAGGATGATTAAGGCAGAGAAATATTGTCTTCTGAGGTGTAAGGGTCAGGTAGAAAAGGTATGACTCTATAAATGAGCCCTGATCACAAGGCCACAAGGGTAGGATCAGCAGACACTGGACACCGTTAAGGGAGGGAGTGTCGGGGATGGGGCACATGGCCACACACTGGGTAACTGGTCAACTATAAGGGATAGAGGGACAGCTAGAAGCCCAAATTTCACTTGCATGCAGCTTACTTATGCAGTAATAAATCCTCACTTGTACCCCACAACTCTAAAATGAAATGAAATGAAATATATGTGTGTGTTAATATATATATGTATTTTTTTTTTTTTTTGAGATAGGGGTCTTACTATGTTGCCCAGGCTGGTCTCAAACTCTTGTAAATTACTCCTTTACAGAATAAATTTATTTCTGAAAAAGCAAAAGTGTGATTCTAGATTGGTGAGTTTGTATATCAAAGACCAGCTCCCTGATGAGCCCTGTTATCTCTAAAAATTGACCAGTCCAGAAGCAGCAGGTTCTACCTAACCCTAAAGTTTTTTCAAGATGTCAAAACATAATATACTACTAATAAAAATATAAACATTGCACCCCCTTTTCTGTTATTAAGTTTTATATCCATACTTCATATATTTCATTCATATATATGTATGCATTACAGTATATATATATAAATATATTTTTATTTATTTACTTATTTTTTTTGAGTTGGAGTCTCACACCATCACCCAGACTTGAGTGCAGGGGCCGCTCCCGGCCACCGCAGCCTCGACCCACTGGGCTCCGATCCTTCCGCCTCAGCCTTCCAAGTAGCCAGAATTACAGGCGCGCGCTACCACGCCCGGCTAATTTTTTGATTTATTGTAGAGATGAGGTCTCACCAAGTTGCCCAGGCGGGTCTCGAACCCGCGGGCTCAGGCAATTCACTCACCTCAGCCTCCCAAGGCGCGGGATTACAGAGTGAGCCACTGAGCCCGGCTTACAGCATATATATTGACTTGCAACTTGTTTTATCAAACAACAAATTAAAAACATTTTATGTTGTTCTTTCTTATTATTTTAAAAAGCTGCACAATATTTTGTTATAAATATATGCCTGTATATATTTAACCAATCTCTTATTGATATTTATTTATTAATTTCTAGCTATTTTTCTACAAATACACATGTGCATTTCTACTTATATATCTGCAGTGCAAATTTGTAGAGTTAGAATTGCTGGGTCCCAGGGTTTGCATGATTTGTATTTGTGTAGTGTCAGAAGTTTTTAAGATTAGTCTTAAAAAGAATGTTCCAGTTTTTCAAGTTTATTGTTAAAATTTTCCTAGATTATGAGAATGAGTTAAAACAATTGGATTAAGTAAACAAATCCAAAGAAATCTTGAAGTCAAAATAACACGCTTGGCCAGAGGTGAAGAAATTGTTACATCAGTCATCTGTCATTAACTATCTCAGGAATAGATTTCAGTTTAGTAAATTCTTGCCCTGTAATTTTCTGTATATGCAGGGACATTTTTACTTTTGAACACAAATGGTAACAAATGTAAACATTCTATCTAAATTCTTTAATTCTTAGTTTTTATCCTAGTCCAGATATAAAGTTCTTTATATCCAAGTGTCAATGTACTTGAACTACATTAAGCTTCACTGAAATGAAGTATGGCTGACATCGATACTTTGTCGGTGTTAGAAAAATTTGAATATAGGTTTTAAATATCTTTCCTTTTGATAGGTATTATATACCTCAAAGTTTTGGGTTACTACCTTCTTTCAGTCAAATGTTTAAAATTAATAGTACATGTCCATGTAATGACAAAGGGAAATGAGATGATCACTTTTACTGGAAGCACCAATCTCCAAAGAAGATGGCAAGACATTATAATTGATAAATCTACCCTTTAACTATATTCTTAAATCTGGAGTGTTTAACTTTTGTTGAAAGTATAATACATTGTATTAAATCTTAATTATCTAAATGTCATGATGACCTTGGAGTAATAGTTAAAGATGCACTAGCCAGTTTTTCAAGATGTGAACATCTCATAAAATGGTATTGAAAGGTGGAATACAAAGGGCCAAAAATATAATAAATTATCTATTCAACCAAATAGGTTGAAGTTAGATAAAATGGTAATTCAACTACAACATCAAAAAATCGTTGCAAAGTGAGAACATTCCTCTGACTAGCAAGCCTTACTTTTTCTTCTCTTTTTATTTGCTCTGACAAGCCGTAATGTGCTTTTTAACACAAGCTAACAGACCGTATTAAGTTAGATCAAAGAGCATATTATCAATTCTGCTGGCTTTATCTGAAGTTTGGCCAAGTTATAACAATGGTATTAGCTTCCAGCCTGTGCGGTGCCTTTTTAACAGGATTTTAAAAAATCTTAATGCACTATGGGTAATTAAAAAATAAAGCTTTATATATTATCTAATTGCTATCATTGTTATTATTATGAAACTATCATTTATTTAATCTCCATCAATTCAGAATGTATTCTAAATAACATGGGACTAAGATAAATCTCATTAATTTATAAACTCCTGATGAAAAAGTTTTTGCCAGGTTGATAAACCCTTACTTTCAAATCTTACCATGTTTTCAAAAAAAAAAAAACAAAAAACACCTACTTCATTAGTAATAAAGAACATAACTTACAAAGAAGATATAACAATTATTAGTTACATTAACATATTAAACATCATTATACACACTGGATATGTAAGAAGCAGAAATATTAAAAGTAAAAGAAGTTAATATACCACTTTCAGTACAGAACAGGTAATCTGGACAAAAAATAAGTATATAGAAGGCCAATAAATTATATCTGGTTGATATATATTGAACTTTGCACTTCAATAATAGTGAATGCAACTTTTTTTTTTTTTTTTTTTGAGTTGG
>NW_007260102.1:98321-116222 GCF_000164805.1 Carlito syrichta
TCACCTCAGCCTCCCAAAGGTGCGGGATTACAGGCTGAGCCACCGAGCCCGGCTTGAATGCAACTTTTTAAAAATGCTTATGGAATGGTCACGAATATTGGCCAATTACTAAAAGTACAGAAAACCCAGTAAGTGAAAGTAGAAATAACATATAAACACAGGCAATCTCATCACAATGAAATGAGAACTTAAAAGGGAAGAGGACCTGCCTGGAAATTTAAGAACTGCATAGAAAGCATTATTTGGGTAAAAAGAAATTTTATCAAAGCAAATACAATTTTAGAATTTTAAAAATAAAAAAACAAAAAAATGCAAAGGAATTTGAAATTTCATTTAGTAGTGCTATTGGTAACAGTAATAACGGTATTGTAATTTTGAAACTCACTGAATACTTGAAAATACCGTTTTGTAGGTTAAAGCAAGCAAGTACATTTGCTAATGTTATTAGGAGCAAAATTATTCAGTGAAGAGAAAAAAGTGATAAAAACATAATGTTAAAATTGAATTGACAGCACCACAGTGAATACATGAGTTTTGAATATGTATGTGTGGATGTGAGCGTGGATGTGCTCTTCCTAGCACAGTTCACTGAACATTCCAAAGGAGCAGTCACATGCGAGCAGTAATGGGTACAACTGGCACCCAGATATGGTTTCCTTAGGACAAAAACAGTCAGAGCTATTGGTTAATCTCTTGCCCAGGATAGGGAAAACTGTAAGGGGAGTCTGGACATCTTAATTTGCATTAAAGTAACTAACAGGACTTTTCAAAACAATATGGCGATACTGTAAACAGGGCTCCCACTTGTCAGTTTGGTATGATTTAAACATCTACCAGCAGCAACAGCACCACAATTGTAATAACTGTATTTGATTACAATAAAAATTATTTTCTAAACATTGCATATTTATAGACTTTTCCATATGCATTTTATAATAAAACAAAGTAAAATGAAATACTCAACATTTTTTCATCAGTAACCTACATTGATTTCCAGAGGAAGCCTCTATTAAATATTAATCAATGGTATTATGTTGGAATTTTTTCAAACAACAGAACATACCAATCGCTAATAGCTCATTTTCATATTAAATCTAGATTAGAAAAATGACTAGATAGTTAAAATATACTGTAATATAGAATGCATGGTTTAATTCCAAAGTGTTCTAAATTAGAGTTTCCAAATATGAGAGGTGAAAAATACTTACAACATAAGATTTCCCTTTTGACCAACTTTGTGTTTTGCAGACAATTTCTTAATTTTTCCTGAAATCTCAAACACCAAGAATAGACCCTTGGAACATTCTTCCATTGGAGCCCTCCTGTAAAATTTGCTACTTGGACTTCCTATTTTAATATGACTTTCCAAAAGTGAGTAAAGCCATGCACACAGATGTGTCTAAAAGCTGGTTTTCCTTTAGCAAACACCCCTTCTGCTATTTTCAGAATCTACTTGTTTGTAAGTCTTAGCACTTCTCTGTAGCTTTTGCTTAAAATGGGCACCTTTTTTTTATTGGGGTGTACAAAATTATTGATTTACTGCTATTGTTTGTGCCATGGGATTATCTGCAGCAAATCCAGGCTAGGCTGATGCACTACCACTTACCTCAGAAATTCACAATGGCAGTCATAGTGTTTACTAGAAAAATCCAAAATCATCGAACATATATTATTACAATATTCCTCATAATTCATACTGAAAAGTTTACTGTTCATTTTCCATATTATATGTGTTTCACTATTATAAAGATACATTTTAACAGACATACCACCATCAATTAATTCAAAAGACTTTTTCAGGGGTGGTATCAATGAAAATGGCATAGTAAGGACCCTGGGAAATTCTTATTTCTATAAAAGCAATGAGAAAACTGACAATGACTGTCAAGTCAACAGTTTAAGAACTCTGAAAATTACTTAAAACCTTACAACTATTCAAAGAGTATTTACTAAAGAAAAATAATAGACTTCCAGTGAGAATAGTGAATATTGCATTTTTACCTTCCCTGTTTATCCCTCCTCTCCAAATTTGCAATAGACTTGAAAAAAAAGAAAAAGAAAAAAAAAAACAGCCGTGAATCACAGTGAAAAACAGCATCCAGACAGCCACTGAAAGGGGCTGAACAGACTGAAATTCCTTGAAAGCCCCTTTTCCAGAGAATGGTCATTATTTTATTCATTGGGTGGTTCCCTTGAAGACCCCACTCACAAGACTGTCTTTATTTTACCTAATTCAGAGCTCACCCAGTGTGAATAATCTTTCCCCAGAATTGTTTGTTGAAAACATTTGGGTGCAATTGTATAACTTCACGCTGCATGAGGGTGCCAAAAAGTTAGAAAAGAAAAGCTAGGTAATAAGATGTCTACAGGAATTTTGAAAAGCTCTGCATACTCTTGGGAACCTAGAAGCACATACCTGTGCACATACTCAAGAAACACCTAAGAAGGTCCTCGCCTCCCACTTCTGGCTGGACTTGGGGCTCTGAACAAGCAGATGGTGAATCCTAAGACAGAGTTGTCTACTGCCTAGCTTGGTTGAAAACACACAGAACCAAAGATTGGGAGACATTTTGGTTCCAGGCATTTAAGGAACTCTCTATGCAATCATTAGCTGCTCCCTAAGCTAACTGAGCAAAACCCTGAGGCCAGACCAACAAAGAAACAACCATAAGGTATGGAAAAAAGAAAGAAAGAGAGAGAGAGAGAGAGAGAGAGAGACAGAGAGAGAGAGAGAGAAAGAAAGAAAGGTAAGAAGAAAATATTGCCTATTGCCTACACTCAAAGAAAAGCAATCAATAGAAATTGTCTCTGAGGAAGCTCAGATATGGGATTCAATAGAAAATTTTAAGTCAACCACTTAAAAAATGTTCAAACCATGAACAAACCATAACCAAAAAAAACCATGGCTAAAGAGTTAAAAAAAAAAAAAAAAGAAGTATGAGAACAATATTTTATAAAATAGAGACTATCAGTAAATAGAAATTTTGAATGACAACCAAATAAAAATTATTGAATTGAAAAGTGCAATTAAAATGGAAAATTTACTAGAAGGACTCAACAGCAGATTTGATCAGGCAGAAAAAAATATTGCATGAAATTAAAGATAGGTCAGCTTAAATTATGTAGTCTGAGGACAAGAATAAAAGAGAGTGAAATAAAATGAACAGAGCCTCAGAGACCTTGGGATTCTACCAAGCATACAAATACATGCATACGAAAACACTAAGAAAAAGTGGAGAGAAAGAAAGAGCCAAGAAAATATTTGATGACGTAATATCCAAAAAATTACAAAAATGTGATGAAAACATAAATATATGCCCCAAGAATCTTAACACACGGGTTCGAGACCAGCCCGGGCAACATGACAAGACCTTGTCTCCACAATAAATAAAAAAATCAGCTGCACGTGGTGGCACATGCCCGTAATTCCAGCTACTTGGAAGGCAAGGGGGAAGGATCACCTGAGCCCAGCAGGTCAAGGCTGCTGCAGTAGCCATGAGGGTGCCACACTGCACTCCAGCCTGGGTGAAACTGTGAAACTCAAAGAAAGAAAGAAAGAAACCAAAGAAAGTAGAAGGCAGTGGGATGACATATTCAAATTGGTGAAAAACTATTGATCCAGAATTCTTATCCAACAGAACTATTATTCAAAATAAAAGAGAAATCAAGACTTTCCCAGATTTTTAAAAAAAATCTGAAATAATTGATTACTTTTTGTTTTTTAGCTAACAAACCTCGCATACAAAAAATACAATAGAGTGTTCTACAGGCTGACATCAAAGAACACTACACAGTAAGTAGAGCCACATGAAAATAGCACCAGTAAATTTAACTGTGTAGATAAATATAAAAGAATGTATAAGTTTATTTTTATTCATAACATTTTTTCCTCCTATCTGATTAGAAAGAAAACTACATAAAGTGTTTATTATAAAAGTGTGTTGATGAGTGTACAATGGGTAAGGATATTAATTGTATTACAATAATTACACAAAGATGGAAGAGGAGAAGGGGCAATTTAGACACATCTTTTGTTATACTATTAAAAGTAAACTGGCATTAATTCAAACTATATGGCTAGAAATTAGATGTTAATCCCCAGGGTCAACACTAAGAAAACAATTTTATTATGATTTTTATTTTTTAAGAAAATTTTATACATTTATGGAGCACAGGTGCAATTTTGCTATATGCATAAGCTGTGTCATGGTCAAGTGAGGACATTTAGGGTATCCATCACCTGGATAACATACATTGTACACATTAAGTAATTTCTCATACCCACCTCCCTGCCACCTCCTCACCCTTCCAAGTTTCCTTTGTCTATCATTCCACTCTCCACATTCATGTATGATACGGATTTTTCAGGTCAGCCTGGGCTTCAAGAGTGTCAGCTCAATGGGTTGGCCAGTGAAGCCCCAGAGAGGTTGGTCTCAAGGGGCTGGTAAGCCTAGCCCCAGAAGTGTTGGCTCTAATGGGCTGGCAAGCCAAGCCCTGAGAGTGTTGCTGATTTGGTGGATTGGTAAGCCTAGCCCCCAGAGTGTCTCAGCTTCAGAGTCTTGCCTTTTTCCTGCAGCTCTCCTGGTTCATTTGGCTCTGTCAGTTGGCAAGTCAGTCTCTGGGGTGCACGACTCTTCAGTTTGGATGATTTTCTGCAACTCCTTAGCTGGCAACTCTTCAGGGTCAAGATTCTTGTCTCATACCTAGGAAGAGTAAGGGACAAGGATAGATGGAAAGTGAGAAAGCAGGAGTCATTGAGAGGACAGAAAAGTTCCCACAGTGGGAGGAGACCCAAAGGGATTGCGGATTTGGAGCTGAAACCTGGTGCTTATGTAGCCCTAAGTCCAAGCCAATTGGCTAGCACTAGCTGTGAGCTGATTGGTTGCTTTTCAATCCCAGCAGTGAGTAGTTAAGCTCTAGTTTGAGAGGCTTGCAGGGAGCTTGTTTACCAACGCTGAGCCTGAGAAGTCTGCTGGGAGTTCACTACTTTGATACAAGAGTACCCAACTCCATTGTTACCAGAGGACCCACCTGTCTGTCTGCCTAGCCTTTCTCTAGCTATCTCCTGTCTTGCATGTAGACGCATTTTTTAGATCTGACTTTAAAATATGAGAGCATGCAATATTTGTCTTTCTATGTTTCACTTAAGATGACCTCCTGTTCCATTCATGTTGCTGCAGAAAACATGAGTTCATTCTTTTTATGGCTGAACAGTATTTCATTGTGAATATATACCACATTTTCTTTATCTAATTATCCATTAATGGACACAAGATTCCATGATTTTGCTATTATAATAGTGCTGTAATAAGCATATGAGTGCAGGTATCTTGATATATGCATTTCTTTTCCTTTGGGTATGTACCCTGCAGTGGTATTGCTGGATTGAATAGTTTTATTTGAGAAATCTCAACACTGTTTTTTATAGAGGTTGTACTTATTTACATTCCCAGCAATAGAGTATGAATTCTCTTCTCTGCATCCTTGCCAACATCTGCTGTTTTTTGACTTTTTGATAATAGCCATTCTGTGTAGGGTAAGGTGACATTGCGTTGTGGTTTTAATTTGCATGTCTCTGATGATTAGTGGTTTGGGGCATTTTTTCATATTTCGTATTTCATCTATTGGTAATCTGTATGTCTTCTTTTGAAAAATATCCATTCATACCCTTTTCCCACTTTTTAATGGGATTTGTTGTTGTTGCTGTTGTTGTTATGGTTGAACTATTTCAGTTCTTTGTATACTCAGGATATTAGTTCCCTGTCAGATGCATAGTTTGTAAATATTTTCTCCCATTCTTCAGGTTGTCCATTCACTCCATTGATTGCTTCTTTTGCTGTTCAGAACCTTTTTTGTTTAATTTGTCTTTTCTGGTTTTTGTTTCCTGTGCTTTTTGAGGCCTTAGTCATAAATTGTTTGCCTAGAACAAAGTCCAGAAGAATTTTCCCTAGATTTCCTTTTAGTAGTTTTATAGTTTTGGGTCTTATGTTTAAGTCTTTCATTCATCTTGAGGTGATTTTCATATACGATGAGAGATAGGGGTCCAGTTTCATTCTGCATATGGCTAGCCAATTTTCCCAGCACCATTTTTTGAAAAAAGGTCTTCTTTTCAATGTATATTCTTATAGACTTTGTCAAAGATCAGTTGGCGGTAAGTACAGGTTTTTATTTCTGGATCCTCTATTCTGTTCCATTGATCTATGTGTCTATTTTTATAGTATTATCATGCTGTGGAAAGTTTTTCAGTTCATCACATGGGTAAACATAGATTTACTGTATAACCCAGCAACTTCATAATGAGGTATATATCCAAAGGAAATGAAAGTATACATCTACATAAAAACTCATAATGAAGCCGGGCTCAGTGGCTCAGCCTGTAATCCCGCGCCTTTGGGAGGCTGAGGTGAGTGGATTGCCTGAGCCCGTGGGTTCGAGACCCGCCTGGGCAGCGAGACCTCATCTCTACAATAAATCAAAAAATCAGCTGGGCGTGGTAGCGCATGCTTGTAATTCCGGCTACTTGGAAGGCTGAGGTGGAAGGATCGCCGGAGCCCAGCAGGTTGAGGCTGTGGTGGCCGGGAGCGGCCATTGCACTCCAGTTTGGGCAACAGAGTGAGACTCCAACTCAAAAAAACAAAAACAAAAACAAAAAAACCCAAAACAAACAAACAAACAAACAAAAACCTCATAATGAATGTTTATAGCAACATTATTCATAACAGTTAAAAAGTGGAAATAATAGTTAAAATAGTTAATCATAATAGTTAAAAGTAGAGACAACCAGTTGTCCATCAACTAATGAATTGTTAAAATGCAATATATCCAGATAATGATATGTCATTTGGTCATAAAAAACAAAACACTGGCATCTGCTGTAAAATAGATGAAAACAAGCTAAGTAAAAGAAGACAGTCACAAAAGACCAGATTATATGAGTCCTTTATATGATATGTTTCAAGTAGGAAAATCTATAGAGACAAAGAGTAGTTATCTAGGAATGATGGGGGAGAAGGAAGGAGGAGGAGAGTGTAAGGTTATAGCTAAGAAGAGCAGAGCAGTGTTTTTTGGAGGGACAATGAAAATGTTCTAAAATGTATTTTGGTAATAGTCAGTTCTGTGAATCTCCTAGAAGCCATAGAACTTTTATACCTTTAATGTATGAATTGTCTAGTATGTGAATTGTAACCCATACTAGACAGGGGATGAAGTACTGATACACGCTGCAGTGTAGATGAAGCTTGAAAACATTATGCTAAGTGAGAGAAGTCAGACACAAAACACCATATTTTGCATGATCCAGTTTATATGAAAAGTCCAAAGTAGGCAAATAAATAGAGAAAGAAAGTAGATGAACACTTGTAAGAAACTGGGGAAGAAAAGCATGGAGAGGTACTATGAATGGGTATGGTGCTTATTTCTGGGAAAATGAAAATATTCTGGAATTAGATAGCAGCGATGGTTACACAATTCTGTGAATATACTAAAAAACATTAAATTGTACATAAAAAAACATAATTTTTTAAAGTAGTCAATTTTCAGTATATAGTGCTTACGTTATTGGTAAGCTTAATTACCATGTGTGACTTTCAGTTTCCTGAAGATATTTGAAGTTATTTTGAAATAATTACAGCTTTCTTTCTTTCTTTCTTTCTTTTGAGTTGGAGTCTCACTCTGTCGCCCCGAATGGAGTGCAGTGGCACGCTCCCAGTCACTGCAGCCTCGACCTGCTGGGCTCCAGCGATCCTTCCGCCTCAGCCTTCCAAGTAGCTGGAACTACAGGTGTGCACTACCACGCCCGGCAAAGTTTTCTGATGATTGTAGAGATGAGGTCTCATCAAGTTGCGCAGGCGGGTCTCGAACCCGCGGGCTCAGGCAATCCACTCACCTCAGCCTCCCAAAGCGTGGGATTACAGACTGAGCCACCGAGCCCGGTTACATCTTTTTTTCTAACTAAAACCCATTAAGCTCTATGGTACATGGGTAATGATTAACATTTATGGATAAAAAACATTCTTAATGAACAGAAGATAGGATTAATGTATCTACTACTCACTAACACTATAAAGTTTTTGCCCCAAAATATATTCTTTCCAAATTCAAATGCAAAACTCAGTTGAGTGATAAAGCACATCGTTGGGCCCTGAATACATTCAGTCAAGCTGTCTGGAACTTTTATAAGAGCAATTCTGCACATATATCAATCAATTATCTTTGTATAATAAATCTTATGACAAGATTTTAGAACAATTATGAATGTATTAATTTGTACTGCTCTCTATGAAAACACAAACTCTGTACTGACATACCCAGAGGTGTTTGACATAAAATTTCCTAAAGAACAGTCTAGGTGAATGCAGTAAAATAATCTATATTTTTTTCAGTCAAGTCTATAAAAATAATTTGAATTTTTAACCTTTTGTTTTGACATAATAGACAATTGGCACTGACAAGCAGAATCAAGAACAGACAAGAAGATTGATTAAAGTGGCACTTGAGGATGTTTGGAAAATTTTAAACATTCACTGAAGAAGTAACATGGGTTAAAAGTAAGTGGAATCTCTGTTTTAGGTTATTTGCTACAATACTAAATAGGACAAAGATTCATGTTTCTATTAAGCTTATATTTTAGATGGCAGGTTAAAATATGAATAAACAAATAAATAGTATATAGTATATTTAAGGTGAGAAATTATATAGAAAAACGAAATGAAGTACAGTAAATAGAACAGAATGTGGAAGGGAACAGGTAAGGATAAACCATAGTATTAAATAATGTGGTCAGAGTGGGCCTTATTATGAAATGAGAGTTGTATAGAGGTCATTCAAAATATTAAGAATAGAACTGCAATATTATCCCATAATTCTACTACTGGGTATATATCCAAAGGAGTTAAAATCAATATTTTGGACTGATATCTGAGCTTCCAAGCTTATTACAACATTATTCACAATAGCCAAGATATGAAGGTAACCTAAGCATCTATAAATGGATACATAGGTATTATTTAGTCTTCACAAAGGAAATTCTGTCATTTGTGATAACATGAATGAACCTGGAAGATGTTATGCTAAGTGAAATAATCCAGACACAGAATGTGAAGTACAGTATTGCATGATCTCATTTATATGTGGAATTTTTAAAAGTCCAACTCACTGAAGTGGAAAGTAGAATGGTGGGTATCAGGGACTGACAAAAGGGTGGAATTGTTGTTACCAGGGAGAAGTTAGTCAAAGGATAAAAAATTTTAGTTAGATAGAAGGAATAAGTTCAAAAGATCTATTGTACAACTTGGTGGTTATAGCTAATAACAATATATTTTATACTTGTAAATGACCAAGAGAGGAGATTTTAAGTGTTTCCATCACAAACAAATTATATGTGAGATAATTCATGTTAATTAGTTTGATTTAGCCATTTCACAATGTATACATACTAAAACATCATGATGTACACTATAATTATATACAATTTTTATTCGTCAATTTAAAAATAAATTTCAAACCAGGCTCGGTGGCTCAGCCTGTGATTCCAGTGCTTTGGGAGGCTGAGGTGAGTGTATTGCCTGAGCCTGGAGGTTCAAGACCCACCTGGGCAACTTGACAAGACCTCATCTCTCCAATAAATCAAAAAATTAATCGGGAGTGGTAGCGTGCACCTGTAGTTCCAGCTACTTGGAAGGCTGAGGCGGAAGGATCGCCGGAGCCCAGCAGGTCAAGGCTGCAGTGGCCAGAAGCGGCCACTGCATTCCAGTCTGAGTGACAGAGTGAGACTCCAACTCAAAAAAAAAAATAAATAAATAAAAAATAAATTAAAAAATTCTAATGTGGAGAGGAAGGCCAAGATAACTGACTGAAGCCATCGCACGACTGCAGTGCTCAGCGAAGAGTTCTGTATTGAGGAGCAGGATTAGGGCTTTGTGGGATGACCTGAGAGTTCAAGCTGAGGTCTATCAAAGGGTCATCTGGGAAAGCAGAGGATGGAAAGTTCCAAACCCTAGACACCCCTAGAAATGACCCCAACATGAGACAGGGAGAATGCCTTTAGAGTTGGAAGGGGTGACTGAAGATAAGTTTTCTTCACCCAGGCCTCTGCAGTCTTAGCCAGGGGAGAGACAGCTCAAGTCCTCCTCTCTGCACCCCTCCCACACCAGTGAGTGCAGAGGGCTGCCCTAAATAGAGACAGAGGCACTGGCAGAAACCACATGCAATCTGAGGAACCCCAGTTTCCAGGAATATCACGCTGCCAACACCACTCCCCACAGATAAGCTCAGTGGAAAATACCCTGCAGGGGTGATCTGGGCTGTGTAGGAACTCTCCCTCCCTCCATCACCAGGCCCAAGCAGGAGTGATGCGACAATGTTGGCAATGTTTCTCTGGTGTGCAAGCAGTTTTAGCCCCAGCTCAGGGCTACAGGCATGGCTTGCCCTTAAAGGGTGGTCATTGCTTTCATATTCCCTCTCACAAAGAAGAGCAGGATCTAAGAGGTGAGATGCCACAGCACAGTGCAGCAGTGGTGGTGGCCCTGCCCACCTGTGACAAAGGGAGAAATAACAACCCCCCTCTGCTTTCCTTTACTCCTTCCCTGAAAAGTGTAGTTATGTCCAGACGGGAAGAGGCCACTCCACACCCCTAAGAACACCTGAGCCAGAGCTGCAGGGCCCCATCTTGCTGCCTGCCAATCCTGCTCATAACACACACAATCTAGGGAGAAGGCTGCCGGAACTCTAGCCAGGACCCCTGTTGCTGGTGCTGGATGGAGAAGAAAGCCTCTGAAATTAGAGAAAAGTGATCTGTCATGACCAGATAGACTTCATTCCCAGGATGCAAGGTTGGTTCAATATATGTAAATCAATAAACATAATCCATCACAGAAAAGGTGTAAAACCAAGAACCACATGATTATCTCACTGTATGCTGAAAGAGCATTTGATAAAAATCCAACATCTCTTATTGATAAAAATCCTCAAGCACCTAGGAATTAAATAAACATTACTCAAAATAATAAAAGCCATCTATGACAGACCTGCAGCCAACGTTATACTTAACAGGCAGAAGCTGGAAACATTCCTTCTAAGAACTGGAGCCAAGACAAGCATGCTCACTTTCATCTCTCTTTAGCATAGTACTGGAAATCCTAGCCAGAGCAATCAGGCAGGAAAAAGAAATTAGGGCTATCTGAATAGGAAAAGAGGAAGTTAAATTATTTCTCATTGCAGATGATATGATTCTCTACCTAGGAAACCCTAGAAAGTCTGTCAAAACCTCCTCACACTGATAAAGTCTTGGGATACAAAATTAATGCACAAAAGACAGTTACATTTCTAATTACCAGTGACAAGAAGGCTGAGAACCAAATAAAAACACAATCCCATTCACAATTGCCACAAAAAATTACAATACTTTGGCATCCATCCAATCAAAGAGTGAGAGATATTTACAATGAGAACAACAAAACACCACTCAAAGAAATCAAGGATGACCCAAACAAATGGAAAACCATTCCATGTTCATGGATTGGAAAAATGAACATCATCTATGTGTACATTCTATCCAAGGCAATCTACAGATTTAGCATGATTCCTATAAAATTGCCAGCATCATTTTTCAAAGACCTAGAAAAGACAATACAGAAATTCATATGGAAGCAAAAAAGAGTCCAAATAGCTTAAGCAACCCTCAGCAGAGAGGGAAAAAGCTGAGACATTACACTTCCAGACTTCAAACTTTACCATAAGGCTACCATGACCAAGACAGCATAGTATTGGTAAATACATAGACATGTAGATCAATGAAACAGGACAAAGTATCTGGAACTAAAACCACAAAACTTTAACTAACTCATCTTTGACAAAGCCAATAAAAACAAACACTGGAGAAAAGAAACCATATTTAGCAAATGATGCTGGGAAAACTGGCTAGCCACATGCAGAAGAATGAAACTGGATTCTTACCTATCACCATATACAAAAATTAACTCAAAATGAATGAAGAACTTAAATGAGAAGCCTCAAACTATAAGAATCTTATAAAAAAACATAGGGAACATCCTCCTGGACACAAAAGTAGGCAAATAATTCATGACCAAGTCCTCCAAAGGAAATGAAATATAATCTAAAATCAAAAGGTGGGTTTTTATCAAGCTAAAAAGTTTTGGATAGCAAAAGAAACCATCAAGAGAGTAAAGAGACAACCTACAGAATGGAAAATATATATATATTTGTAAGCTATGTATCCAACAAAGGTTTTAAAGACATAGGTCTATAAAGAACTCAAACAAATGGACAGGGGGAAAAACCATTAAAAATGGGCAAAGGATATGAATAGACACTTATTCAAGGAGGACATCCAAGCAGCTGGCAAATGTGAAAAAATGCTCAGCTTCACTAATCATCAGAGAAATGCAAATCATACTACAGTGAAATATCACCTCATACAAGTCAAAATACAAGCCAGGCTCAGTGGCTCAGCCTGTAATCCCGCACCTTTGGGAGGCTGAAGTGAGTGGATTGCCTGAGCCAGCGGGTTCGAGACCCGCCTGGGCAGCGAGACCTCATCTCTACAATAAATCAAAAAATCAGCTGGGCGTGGTAGCACATGCCTGTAATTCCGGCTACTTGGAAGTCTGAGGCGGAAGGATCGCTGGAGCCCAGCAGGTCGAGGCTGCGGTGGCTGGGAGCGGCCACTGCACTCCAGTCTGGACAACAGAGTGAGACTCCAAATCAAAAAAAAAAAAAAGTCAAAATACTGTAAGTGTTGGCAAGACTATGGAGAAATGGAAATACTTCTGTACTGAGGGTAGAAATGTAAACTAGTTCAAACTTTGTGGAAAGCAGTGTGGCGGCTTTTCAAAAAACTAAAAATTGAAATACTATACAACCCAGAAATTCAACTTCTGGGAAAATACTGAGAGGAGCATAAATCACTCTATCAAAAAGACTCCCGCACATGTATGTTTATTGCAGCATTGTAGCAAAAACATAGAACCAACCCAGATGCCCATCAAAAGTGGACTATATAAAGAAAATGCGATACATATATTATACATGATGGAAACCTATGCAGCCATAGAGAAGATCAAAATCATGTCCTTTGCAGCAACATGGATGCAGCTGGAGATCATTTTTCTAAGAGAAATATCACAGAAACCAAAACTGAATACCACATGATCTCATTCATAAGTGGGCCCTAAACATTGGGCACATAAGCACAAAGGCAAGAACAACAAATTCTGGACACTGCTAAATGAGGGAGGGAGGAAGGAAGGGGAGTACAGGGCACACAATCACCTGCTGGGTACTGTGTTCACTACTAGAGGGAGAGAGGCCTGGCAAGCTGAAAACCTCACCTGTATGCAATTTAGTTAATCTTCACATGTACCCTACAACTCTAAATTAAAAAACAAAACAAAACAAAAAAAAACCAACTTAAAAGACAATGTCTATCAATGGTATGGTTACAAATAGTTAAAATTGAAAAAGAAATAAGAAATGGGAGTTAAACAATGCATTCAAAGTGATGGTGGTGGAAGAAGAATTTTGGGAATTACTAGCAGGAGTGAAATTTCGAATGTGCAGTTGTGTGTAGCAGCTAGCTTGTAACTGCTCACAAAAGCTCACTGTTAAATGATCAGAAATTTTTTTGAGCCAGTTGGTAAATATGTAGTCATTGTTAAAATTACATTATTTAAAATTAAGTGAAATACATTAGAAACAAACATAGCATTAAAAGCTCATCACTTCTTATTTACTACCTTTTATTATCAATGGTCTTGATGTTATTTACATGCAATCTTTCTATATTGTGAACACTATATAAAAATGCACTTTTATAAATTTTTCCCAACCCCGTGTTCAAAGATATCAATGATTATTTGGAATTTGCAAAAATTGAAGTATTTACAACATGGATATTGGCAAACACTACAAATCAAGGATTTATCTCTTGTTTTATTGACTATTTAGACATAAGAAAGAGATCGAAAAACTGTTAGTAATACATATTGAACTTAAAAGTGTATTGTATTCTAATCTTTCAAACTTTTAGTCAACTTTATATAGAAAGTAATCCTTGCTTCTGGGTTAATTTTTCTAGGAAGTTGTGTGGTTTCCTTTTTTTTTTGTATATGTGCCTCAGTTCATTTTGCATTACTTTAAAGGAATAACTGAGGCTGGGTAACTAAAAAATGAAAGTTTATTTGCCTCACAGTTCTGCAGACTGTACTAGAAAGCGTGGTTTTAACATCTGCTTCTGGTGAGGCCTCAGGCTGCTTCCACTCATGGCGGAAGGCAAAGGGGAGCCCGTGTGTGCAGAGATCCCATAGCAAGAGAGGAAGCGGGGGAGAGAGAGATGGGGGAGGTGCCAGATTCTTTAACAACAAGTTCTAGCAGAAACTAATAGAGTGAAAACGCATGAATGCAAGGATGATGCCATGCCATTCATGAGCGATCTGGTCCCTGAGTCAAAGATCTCCTATTAGGCCACACCTCCAACATTGAGGGTAAAATTTCAACATGAAGTCTGGGGGACAAGTCACTCAAACTACAGCAGTAAGTCTCAGCCAATTAAGAAGTGTTTCCCATGCACTGAAGAAAGATCAGAAAGGCTGTATGTATATAAAATGCAGGCTTGCCAGGCTCGGTGGCTCAGCCTGTAATCCCGCACCTTTGGGAGGCTGAGGTGAGAGGATTGCTTGAGCCTGCAGGTTCGAGACCCGCCTGGGCAACTTGGCAAGAACTCATCTCTACAATAAATCAAAAATTAGCCGGGCGTGGCAGCGTGCACCTGTAGTTCCAGCTACTTGGAGGGCTGAGGTGGAAAGATCGCCGGAGCCCAGCAGGTCGAGGCTGTGGTGGCCGGGAGCAGCCACTGCACTCCAGTCTGGGCGACAGAGTGAGACTCCAACTCAAAAAAAAAAAATAGAAAGAGAGAGAGAGAGAGAGAGAGAGAGAGAGAGAGAGAGAGAGAGAGAGAGAGAGAGAGAGAGAGAGAGAATTTTAGGGGAGGAGAAAAGAGGCCTGACTCGAAACTCTGTTGAAAGCATATGTCAGAACAAAGAGAGTGCTCTCATCTATCCTCAGAACCTTAATTCCCAAATAGGTAGTTTTATTTACTTAGAAAGGAGTCCTTCAGATTTTTCCTGGGAGTAAATGCTGCATTACAAGTGTTTGTAAAGGGGGTGCAGAAAAGAAACTGGTATGTTTACCCTATAGATAGACTTTTAATGTTTTGATTTCCCTTTCTCATGTATCTCTAATAAGCTACCAAGACTTTCTGACTTGGTGGCTAACTTTGCTTCTTCCTCTACTGCAGAGTGTACTTAGCAATTACTTTTTCTCCTCTTCTATTAGTTATTACTATGTTATCCATATTCTAGAGTGTATTGAAATTAATAATGTCTCTTTTACCGTCTTTCAGTGATTCTCTTTTTTACTTATTCTCACTGTTAGGGTTTACTCCTTTTAATATTTATCTATAATTATATTATTGTGTGCTCATGAGATAAAAGAAACAGATAAGCAGGATTAGCCTACCTGTTAGTTTAATTCATAGTTTTCTACTAATAGGCATTAATCCCAAGAAAATAATTATAAATATACACAGATATTTATCTAACTGTGATAGGAAAAAGAAGAAAATAATGTATATACTTTTATAAATGAGTTTTTTGTTAATAAGACATGTCACAGTTTTTAAAATCTCTGCCACATATTATAGAATATACTTATTGACACAGAACTATTTTACAATTTATGGTTGTAAAATAAAATAGCTTAAAAATATTATTCTAATCCAGGTAAATTCAGAGATTTCATTAGGTCCAAACTCTAAAAGGAGCTGCATTTTTTTTTAAAAAAAGTCTAAATGTCAAACTAATTAAAACACATAAAAAATATATGTGTCTAAGGGTCAAATTAGTTAAAACACAGATAAAACTTATAGTCATCAGAGAACACTAAAGGATATCAAATTCATTATCTGCAAAAGCACTGCAACAACCAGTTTAATCTCCTCTCCCATTCTCTCATATCCTACAACTGTTTTGGAATCTCTTACTTGCCAATCTCCATTCCCTTAACCGCCATAGGAAAAAGGACCTGTAGAAGTCTATACCAAGTGGTTAATAGTAGTTCCTTCTGTGCAGTGGTACCAAATAACTTGATTTTTTTCTTTTCTGTATTTTCTGACTTTGAATAAACATATTTACTTGTTTAAATACTATTATTTATTTTTATTTTTATTTCATTTTAAAGATGTGGGGTACAATTCAGGGTTAGGTATACAAATGTTCATTATGCAGGTACCCTTGTTGATAAGGTATGTCCCCACTCCCTCCCCTGCCAGTTTTCCACCACCACCAATACCTTTCTTAACGTATTATGATAATCGTTCAAGGTCTGCTTATGAGTGAAAACATGTGATACTCAGTTCTTTGTTTCTGTGACACATCACTGAATATCATAGAGTGTAAATCCATCCAAGTTGCTGCAAAGTTCATAGTTTGTCCTTCCTTATGGTTGTGTAATATTCTTTTTTTTTTTTAAGTTAGAGTCTCACTCTGTCACCCATACTGGAGTGCAGTGACACGCTTTCGGCCACTGCAGCCTTGACCTGCTGGGCTCTGGCTATCCTTCTGCCTCAGCCTGCCAGGTAGCTGGAACTACAGGCACACACCACCACACCTGGCTAATTTTTAATGTAGAGTAGAGACAAGGTCTCGCCAAGTTGCCCCAGCGGGTCTCGAACCTGCAGGCTCGGCAAGTCACTTGCTTCAGCCTCCCAAAGTGCTTGGATTACAGGTTGAGTCACAGAGCCTGGCCATGGCTGCATAATACTCTATCGTGTGTATGTACCACAATTTTAAAAATCCAGTCATCTTTCAATGGGTAGCATGCTTGGTTCCATGTTTTTGCTATTGGGAATAATGCTGCAATAAGCATGTGTGTGCAGGTATCTTTTTTATAGAGTGATTTGAGTTCCTCTGGGTATAGTCCCAGAAGGGGAATTGCTGGGTCATATGGAAGGTGATTTTTTTAGATCTTTTAGGAATTGCCAGTGTTTTCTATAGAGGTTGTATTAGTTTACACTCCTACTGACAGTGTAGAAGTGTTCCTTTTTCCCTGCATGCTCTCCAGCATCCGTTGTTTTTTGAGTTATTGAGATGACCATCCTGACTGGAGTTAGATGGTTTCTCAGTGTGGTTTTAATCTGCATTTCTTTGATGATTAGTGAGGCTGAACATTTTTTCATGTATCTATTGGCTGCTTCTATAGCTTCTTTTGAGAAGTGCCTATTCATATCTTTTGCCCCCTTTTTAATAGGGCTATTTGCTTTTTTAAATTTTGGGCACATTTGAGTTTCTTATAGATCCTAGATGTTAGAGCTTTGTCAGACATATAGTTGGCAAATATTTTTTCCCAGTCTGTGAGCTGTCTCTCCTCTCTCTTGATGGTTTATTGGCTTTGCAGTGTTGGGAGCCGGCCATGGAGGCCCACTGAGCGTTAGGGATCAGGAAGGGCCGTTGACCCCAAGACCACTAGGATGTGTTCGGGAGCTATTGACCCCATTTTCTCCCCCTTTCTACTCAGCATTAACCAGATTAAGCTCCTGTGAGCTCAAAACATAAAAACTCTGAGACTGGGATGAATACAAGCTAACTTTAGAAGCTCATTGCTCCCATTCTTCCACAAACTGCAGTTTTGGCTTTCACACAACTTATAATTCAAACTCGTGTCACATCTAAGAGCCTTAGTATTGGTCACAGGCTTCTGGGTCATGATCTTAGGATTTATTGAAGGTGTAAATTGTAGAATATAGTTTTAGAAGACAGTCATTTTGTTGAAAGAATGCGGCTGGGTTACTTGCAGGTAGCCCACTGTGAACTTTGGACTGGGCCACATTCC
>NW_007260102.1:116378-172972 GCF_000164805.1 Carlito syrichta
GATTAAGTTTTCATGGATTAAGGTTTCTGGTGGGTGGGGGACGCCCCTCCCACATCTGATGGGTGGGGGACGCCCCTCCCACATCTTCCCCCCAATCGCTGACGCCGTCTCCACCTTTGGGATACCCTGAACTCAGCTGGAGCTGGTCTCTGGCATTGCAGAAACTTTTCTGTTTGATGAGGTTCCACTTGTCTATCTTATTTCTTATGGCATGTGCACTTTAGGTTTTGTTCAGGAATTGGTTGCCAGTTCCAATTTCCGTAAGAATGTCTCCTGCATTTTCTAAGGTTCTTATAGTTTGAGGTTTTACATTCAGGTCTTTGATTCATTTAGAGTTGATTTTTGTGTATGGTGTTAGATAGGGGTCTTGTTTTAATCTTCTGCATGTGGTCAGCCAGTTTTCCCAGCACCACTTACTGAACAGATTCTCTTCTCCCCAGTGGTTGTTGTTGGAGGCTTGTCGAAGATGAGTTGGTTGAGAAATTGAGGTTTTGCTTCCAGGATCTCTATTCTGTTCCATTGGTTTATATGCTGTTCTTGTACCAATACCAGGTCATTTTGATTATTGTAGCCTTACAATAAAGTTTAAAGTCTGGAAGTGTGATACCTAGCACTTTATTTTTTTGCTGAGGATTGTTTTGGGTATTTGTGGTCGTTTATGTTTCCATATGAATTTCTGTGTTGTCATTTTAAGGTCTGAAAAGAATGTTGCTGGCAATTTAATGGGTATTGCATTAAATCTGTAGATTGCCTTGGGTAGGATGGACATCTTTGCAATGCTGATTCTTCCTGTCCATGATCATGGAATATTTTTTCCATTTGTTTGTGCATTCTTTGATTTCTTTGAGCAGTGTTTTGTAGTTTGTGTTGTCAAGGTCTTTCAATTCTCTGGTTAGGAAGACACCAAGGTATTTCTTTTTTGTGTGTGGCTATTGTGAATGGGAATGTGCTTTTTATTTGGGTTTCTCTTTGCTTATTGTTGGTGCATAGGAATGTGACTGTCTTTTGCACATTTATTTTATACCCTGAGACTATGCCAAAGTCCTTCATCAGTGAAAATAGGTTTTTTGACAGATTCTCTTGGGTTTTCAAGGTATAGAATCAATGCCATCTGCAAAGAGAGATAACTTCCTCTTTTCCTTTCTGGATATCCCTGATTTCCTTCTCTTGTCTGATTGCTCTAGCTAGGGCTTCCAACAAAATGTTGAACACGAGGGTTGAGAGTGGGCAACCTTGTCTTGTTCCAGTTTTCAGGGGAAATGGTTCCAATTTCTTTCTGTTTAGCAGTATGTTGGCTATGGGTTTTTCATAGCTGGCTCTTACAATTTTGAGTTATGTTCCATCTATGTCTAGGTGTTCTAGGGTTTTTATCAAGAGGGGATGCTGGGTTTTATAGGAAGCTTTTTCCGTGGCTAATGATATAATCATGAGGTTCTTGTTTTTACATCTGTTGATGTATTTAATCATGCTTATGATCTTGCAGATGTTGACCCAACCCTGCATCACAAGGATGAAGCCTACTCAGTTATGGTGCATGATTTTTGAGATGTGCTGTTGGATCCAGTTTGCTAGAATCTTGTTGAGAATTTTAGCATCTGTGTTCTTCACAGATATTGGTCTGTAGTTCTCTTTCTTTGTTGGATCTTTACCCAGTTTGTGTATCAATGTGATGTTAACTTCATAAAATAATTTGGGGGAGAGTTCCATCCTTTTTGTTGCCTGGAATACTTTCAATAGGTTTGGTGTCATTTCCTCTTTGCATGTTTTGTAGAATTCTGTTGGAAAGCCATCTGGTCCAGGACTTTTTTTCTGTGGGTAGTTTTCTTATGACAAACTCAATTTCCTGGGTTCTTATTGGTCTATTTGGGGTCTCTTGTTTCAACCTGAGGAGGTTTTGTGATGGTATAAAGTCCTCCAGTTCATTTAGGTTTTCAAGTTTGTTTCCATACAAGTGCACATAGTAATCTCTAAGAATATTTTTTATTTCTTTGGTATCAGTTGTAACTAGATCTTTTGCATTTCTGATTGTGTTTATATGGACTTTTTCTTGGTCAGTCTGGCTAGGAGTTCATCAGTCTTGTTAATTCTTTTAAAGAACCAACTTTTTGTTTTGTTGATTTTTTCTTTTTTCTATTATATTTGTCTTCTATGTTCTGTATTTGGGCTTTTATTTTGGCGATTTGAATTCTTCTGCTGAAGTTAGGTTTTGGAGTTTGCTTTTCCAGTTTCCTTAGGTGATTTGATAGGCTGTTAACATGGGATCTTTCCATTTCTTTCATGTGTGTTCATAGAGATATGAATTCCCTCTAAGTACTGATTTCATAGCATCCCAGAAATTTTGGTAAGATGCTTCTTCATTTTCATTTGTTTCCATTAATCTTTTAATTTCTGTTTTGATTTCCATGTTGACCCAGGAGTTGTTCAGCATCATGCTGTTTAGCGTCCATGTCTTTGTGGGTTTTGGAGGAACTTTATTGGTGTTGATATTTATTTTTATTCCACTGTCTGAGAAGATGCATGGCAGTATTTTAATCTTATGGAATTTATTTATGCTTGATTGATGCCTGAAGATGTGGTTGATCTTAGAGTACATTCCATGTGGTGATGTGTAGAATGTATACTCTGTGGTTGTTGGGTGGAGTGTTCTGTAGGTATCTATTACTTCTGTTTGGTCAAGCATCAAGTTGAGGTTTTGATTTCCTTGCTGAATTTTAGTCTCGATGATCTGTATAGGGTAAATACTATATATTTTTGAGATACTATCTGAACTTAAGTTTACAACTGGTAACATGACTGCTGCTTTCATCAGCTGTCTAGATCTGGTCAATTGGTTATTTTTCCCCAAAACATTAATCAACACTATCCTGAAAGATGAATTTTTCTTCCAGAATTGAGGTAAATTTTTCTTTGTTCAAGTTACTTTAGTTATAATCAGTGAAAGGAAGTTTTTTGTTTTTTTTTTTTTACAAAGATAAAGACTGTGGATAATATTTCATAGGATATTGTTATTCTCTGCTTTCATTTTTTTTTCAATAGTACCTTAAATGGCAGCGTGCCAATGAATTAAGATCTGTTAATTTCAGCATTGATTTTAGGAATCCTCAGCACAAACTCAAATGAGACCTCATGTCTGCCATAACTTTTTCCTTCCCCTGGAAAAAGTATGAGTTTAAGAAACTATGACTTCATTGTTTTTAAGCCAAATATTACCAACTTCGCTGTGGCCCTTGCAAATCTGTCCTGAGGAAAAATATATAACTTACTCTTGGTTTAAACCTTTCTTTCCCGTCTGACATAGTGATTATAAGAAAGACTTTATAAAAGTCATTCTTCTAGAATTCATGTCCCTATCTCAGGTTCAAACTGATAAGCATCATACTCAGAACCCAGTATTTTAAATTAGTTGCATCAGCCAGTTGAGAGATTATTGAGAAGATTTAGAAGAGATTACCTCATGGTGAACTCTCTAGGGGAGTGGGCAGGCAAAGAAATATGTACAAAGATAATAGTTAGTCAAATTCAGAGTATTAGTATATTATGTTAAATTTGGGATGATCTGAGTGTATTAACTAAGATATTTTTAATATTTTTTAAAAATTGATGCATTAACAAATATTTATAACCCAGAAAATAAAGCATAAATTGTTATACAACCCCACACTGTTCTGCAGTTCCTTCCAGGGAAGATATTAAGAGAAGTTAGGACACCGATCTTACTTCTTTGAACAAATAATAACCTGGTTATACCAATGGCATGGCTACAGGGTGCAGGCAAAGTAATATGTTCCATCAACATAATACATTAGAAAACAAGTAAATAACTTCCTTTGTGACATTTCAGCTAACTCTCAAATTGGAGACATCTAATTGGTGTGTGAGAATTAGTTGAAATATCACAAAGGAGTTTGCCGGTCCTACACATTTGTGGTCAATGAAGAAAAGTCTGAAAAACCTGTTGGAGGCCATAGGGTATCACTAAAATAAACAGTGGAGCCATTGCTAGTGAAACAGATATTAAGTGGAAAATTCAAGAACCGGGGGTGGCGGACAACATTTTTCCTAACAAAGTTGCCATTAAAACTTAAAAGACATTAAAAAGCACTGGGTAGGGAGATAAAATGCAAAACCAAATTCCAGGTGAAAGACAATGACCTTAGTTTCCCAGCTGACAGAGTGATTATAGGAAAGACTTTGTGAAAGTCATTCTGCTAGAATTCACGTCCCTATCTCAAGTTCAAACTGATAAGCATCATACTCAGACCCCAGTATTTTAAATTAGTAGCATTAGCCGATTGAGACATTATTGAGAAGACTTAAATGAGATTATTTCATGGAGAACTCCTCGAAGCTGTGGGCAGGCAAATAAATATGTACAGACTTAAGTTAATCATATCCAGAGTTTCAATATTTTATGTTAAATTTGGAATAATCTGTGTGTATTAACTAAAATATTTGTGAAGCAGAGTGAATAGATAGTCCAGGGAAATGAAGTTAGTCAGGGAAAGACTGAGGGTCAAGAAATTCCACCCATCCACAGGACCCCAAATCACCTTAATCAATATTTAAACTAAAATGGACAATAGCCACCAGGTGGTGCCAAACTACAGTCCAAACCAGCGGAGATTTAGGTCACAGCCAAGTCACCAGATCTCATTAGGACTAAATATTTTTACTAGAACCAATTAATTCATTAGTCTCACATTAATTATATTGCATATTTTCATCAAATTCAATTTTTGCTCTCCAGTCACTGTGTAATGTTGGGGTTTTTACTGTAAGTATAGTTTTACTTTTTAAAAAAATTCTCAAAATTCCTTGTAAGACATTTTGAAATTTACATTCACAGACACAGTTGCCTTACAGGAGATGAGAACTGAATATTGCTCCCAATAGCTCTCTGTCTGAAGTTACCGGAACTCAGTATAATGTATTTGATACTATTAAGAATGTAAACTTGATCTACATAATCAATGGCACCTAGATAATATTCAAAAACGGTTCTGTAATTTAGCCTTTTATAAAGGCTTCCAAATATATTACATATATAATACATAGTTTGCTAAATATTTACAAGAAGATAAATGTTTGGCAAATTATACATAAAGTTTACAAGTAACTGTAACAAAGTTGTAACTCATACTCAATGTCAGTTCATCTCTGCTGTGATAATGTTGAGGACAGTAAATAGGCAAAAGTCTTTATAGTTTTCCTCTTCTTTGACAACAGAGTTTGTTGTGTATTCACTTAGAGTAAATGAGTTGTTTCCTAAAAGTAAATCTGAAATGCAAATGATAAGGAGTTCCTTGTGTCTTTTTGTATAGTTATTCAATGTTAAGATCTATGCATATGTCTATATACTACAAATATTTGTTTTTAAATATAAATTTATGTTTAATTTATGTTTTGCTAATTCTATTTCTTTTGCCAATTGGTACTAACCCATGCATTATAAAAATACATACTTATTTGCCACGGGGTGCCTACAAATGTGTATATCTGCGTTCCATTTATCTATGAGAAATGTCTGCCACTCAGGCTGAACCCTGCTGAGTTTTTCCCCTGGGTTTGTTTCCTATCGTTTTTTTAGAAAACTTGTCTCCAAAGGAATCTCTTGCCCTTGGCTCTGAGACTAGTCTAACTGGCTGAACGTCACTATAAAAAGATTTTATGCTCTTTACATGCTCGTTACAGTAACCCTGTGAAAAACAACCTTGAAAATAGGTTCACCACAAACATAAAGCTGAGAAATACCTGCCAATTTATGTCTACTTGAACAATAATGAAGATCTGACCACCCAACACTCTCTGTAAAGACCCCTTACTATATTAGAAGACGTACTGGCTCACAATAGAAACATCATTTTTAAAAAATTTATTTTTAAAATGTATGGTTTAATTTTGTTTTATAATTGAAAAATAATAACTGTATATATTCATGTGCACATAGCAATGTTTTGATACATATATTATATAGTGATCAGATCTGGGTAATTAGTATATCTATCATCTTAAAACTTTATCATTTCTTTGGGCTGGAAGCATTTGGTATCCTGTTTATAGCTATTTAAAATGTTATATTACTAATAACTCTAGCTATCCCACAGTGATATAGATTTTATTATGATATAAGTTTAGCTAGTGGCAGGTCGCCAGTTACATAGGCCAAAATGGGGAATCCTTTAATAAATTATATGACCTAGGAAGCAGACTGTAATCATTGAAACAAATTTTGAAAATAAATATAGATTTGACCTTGGAGGCCCTTGTTTGGACATATCTTCACAATCTTTTTAATGGCATGCCTCCAAAACATTCAGCAATTCCCCACTGATTTTCTTCTCCAGAGGTTAATAACAGTAAGCAATTAGTATTTAAAACAACTGATAGGATAATACAGAAGCTTCATGGAATTTTAATGACAAAATTTGAATTGAGGGAATCTATATTTTAAAGTGCTTACATTTCTTTCTATGGGGCAGTAATTCAAACTAATATTTTGTAAAATACACAAGGCAAAAGAGTTAACATCAGGTATAATGACAGAATGAGTTGAATTTCAGCGTTACAAAGCAACATGAATAAAGGAGAAAGGAAAAGCATTTCTATTCAAGAAGTATAAATTTCTGTTTTAGAAGATAGGCCTCCAATATTTTTTTGAGGAGCGGTCCTTTTATCAAGCTATAAGTAGTGAAAAACTGTGTATCCCTTGAAGGCACAGAACATATGAAATATATAAATAGTACCTCAATTACTTAATACTGTGGGAAGACATTTTAGATCTTCAATAAAATCTAGTGATTGACAAACTAGAATAGGTCATACTTTTTACAACCTCTGTATCAATAATTTTGAATTGACTAGGCTTGTGTGACTATCTTAAGTCAAATTTGCACATGACAGAATGAGAATAGAAAGTATGTCTCTTTTGATCTCTAGAACAATATAGAAAGAATAGTCAACCAATTCCAAGTCAAAGAAATAGTCGATGGCTACCTATTGTAAATATATACACCTATGTATATATTTTAGCAAAATAAATATTATAACTAGATGGCACAAAAATGAATAAGGCACAATCTCTAGCTTCAAGGTACTAGAGTCCCTAGGGTAGACAGGTTCATATTTAGTGTTACAACAGAGGAATACAGATATACACTCAGCCATACACAAGTTACAAAAACAAGATGAGGTAACAGTTTGGAAGGGCTTTGAAAAGTTAAGTATATGCACTTTAAAACTATTGTTATGTGGTAGGAGGTATGACCTTAAATGGAAGGCAAATAAATTGAAGAAGAATTTTAATATTTCTCTATACTATATTCCACATTTTTGATGAATTGTGTATTATACATCTTTCTCAGTATATCTGGTTCTACATAACTTTATTCAGATTATCCTTCTCCCTATCTAGATTGGCAATTCCCATTGAGCAGAAAAAAAAAAAAAAGAAATTCTTCTTTTCTGAACTATGATGAGTCCAACAGAAATTTTCAGTAAACTTGATCAGACAAACAAATCTACCTTGAATAAGATGGTCATTCATTGCTGTCTTAAGCACGGGTAGGTTTCAAATGATGAAATTTAATTTGATCAATATGATGCTACAGTGACAATAAATAAATAATTTTTATTTCACCTTCAACAATGTGAGTAGAATCAAAGTCCTAGCTTACATGGATCTATTGGTTATTTAGAATGTTCTCTCTAAACTCAGTGGTAACATTCATTCATTGAGTTTTGTAACATGCATTTATTGAATCCTTACACTGCAACAGACACTGTACCAAATGGAGGGTACACAGACATGGAACAAACAAACTTAATGTTTGTGTTTATCAAACTTCTACTGTGAGAGAAAAATCCTAATTGGATAAATATATATACTACATAGTATTAAGAGCTATGAAAATAAATCACAGAAAGCAATGCTAAGTTTTTCAGTGAAAGGATGTTATACTTTTAAACAGAATGACCATAGAAAGTCTCACTGAGAAGGTGATATTTGTTTAAAGACCTGGAGGAGAAAATTACATAGATAGATAATGTCATAAATTCAACCAACATATGTGGTAGAAATATGACCAGTCAATTCATTCTCTTCAGTCAAGGGAGAATTGCTCATTCAAATAACACTTTTTCTGAATTGGCCATCTATAGAGTCTGTGTGGTTTTTTATTCAAGAAAGATTGAGAATCTACAGTTATATGGCAAGCACCTGGGTTTCTAAACTCAGCACTTATTCTCGGTCCCTCTTTCTTTTGCTCAACTCTACATTTAGAGACTGGAAAAAAATCTCATTTCTTGGTTGGGGAAGGGGGCGGGGGTGGGGTATACAATCCCATGCAGTTACAGTGGCCATATAAAACACTAATAGTTAAGACAGAAACATATGCTATTTCTTGAAAGCAGGCTGTAATTTCATTCCCTTTCCTTTTGTATAGCCTTGAATGCAGACAAGATACTGGGCTTGGGTAGATATCCTGGAGCACAAGGTGTCTTGGAAGGACAGGCTTAAAGAATCTCAGAGACGTTATCCCTATCAAGCTGTAAAACCAACACCAGAAGCTCCTTTACTCAACACCTTTTTGTTCGTTCTCTGAGAAAAAAACATCTCGACTCACCTGGACTCCTATAATTCAAGTTTTCATTTAATTGCAGCTAAAAACTTTTATAACTTTTACACATAGAAACATGAAAAACATGCATCTATGAGATTATATAAGCAAAAGCCCATTTCTGTGCCTGAAATTGACTTACCCTTCATGATTTTTGAACCCATGGCACCTCACAAATAATAAACACATCAGTTTCACTACCTATTTATTTAATAACTGTTTTTATTAAACTCTTATTTCAGAGACAATGTTCATTTCACACAAAAAAAGAAGGGAGTTAATTACAAGCTTAGTAATGTAAAAGCAAATACTGAAATGAAAAGCTAGAAGTAGACTTGACTTGATATAAATGGTTCTTTTTGCCATAAAGAAAAAGGGTTCTAAGTCTTCAAAACAATGATATTGCTCAATGTCCAATGACACCAAATAAATATGACATTATGGAATAAGAATGCCATTTCTGTATGGATCTTGGTCTTCTGCTGTCAACAGAGGTGTAAATTGTTATTCAACTGTAAAACATTATTTAGTAGCTCATGCTTAAATAAAATAGATCATAACCACAGGTTATTTGCTGATTCCTACTGAGAAAAATAATAAAGCTTATTCTTTTGATAAAATTAAAGCAGTTATAATATGTAAGACAGTATGGCTTGCATTATGCATCCTATGCTATATTTTATCACTATTTATGAAGGCTCAGAAGTCTTTCCTTCTCTAACCATAACCAGCCCCATCTTTCTACTACCCTAAGTTTTATAGTCAAAAATACTAGAAAAGTGAAGGGAATTAGATCCATTTTATATATTATTTGCTTTATTCAATGAATTATATTGCTGCTCTCAAGTTTAAAAATTGTCTTGCTTTACTCAACACCTTTTCCATTGTGGAACACTACGATCCACTGTGGAACAAATTCCAAAGAAAGGTTTAGGGAAAAATGGTGTACTTGATTATTTATGACTATTTTATAGCCACCTGTAAATGGAAATGTACCTGAAAATGTGAACTTTAAAGAATCAATACAGCCATGGACGTGTGAAGAGAGTCCTTCAATTGGTTTCTCACTATTTGAATTGGAAAGTCTTTTACACACTATGTATGTGTGCACGCAAGCATGGAGGTGTGCTGTATACATTTCATAAAATTGAAGTTAGCTAGAAATGATAATAATTAAGTTTTCACAATTAAATATGAATTCTGCTATTGTTGTTAAGGCCTATTTAGGAAAGAAAAGCTTAAATGCCTTAGTTTCTGAGATTCTAAGTAGATGCTTCCACATCAAGAGAGCAGACTATGTAGCTATAAAACATTAAAAGAAAATCTTCTTGGTCAGTTGTGTCCATTAGTGGCAAAAATATGATAAAGAGCTCTATATAGCAGAATGTCCCAGGACTAATAAACTTAACCCTGACTCTTCTGTCATTGGTTAAAAACATTTCAGGATGGTGTGTATTTACTAGATAGAACTCATTCTAAAATGAGTGAAGATAAGATTCTGGGAGTTGTGAAACCCAAATGTTCTTTAATGTTTTGGGGTATTTACAGCCATCCTTGCAGTTTATTTACAGTAGGCTCAACTGACCTTGTGAGGCCTGAAGTTCCTTGAAATAGTAAATGTAAAAAACTTCAGTATTTTTTCCCAGGATTATTTATAGATGTGTCTATTTTTTACAAAAATTTTAAAAATTATTCAGATCCAAAACTATAGTGCTTTAATTCTGATCTTTAAATCACTTTTATTTGAGTATCAAAACCATTTTTCTATGAGGATTAATATTTTAAGCATGCATATACAAGAAGCCATTTCTAAGGTCCATTTCACTGTTGGACCCGCTTGCCACTTGTGCTGTTCAGTATTACTTCAGAGGATTGTCTGAAAAGTGGAGAATACCTCTTTCCCATGCAAAAACAAATGTTCTTTTCCCATGGCTGATATTCAACAGATGTCCAAGAACTGAAGAAGTGAGCCGGGCTCGGTTGCTCAGCCTGTAATCCCGCGCCTTTGGGAGGCTGAGGTGAGTGGATGGCTTGAGCCCACGGGTTCGAGACCTGCCTGGGCAACTCGGTGAGACCTCATCTCTACAATAAATCTAAAAAATTAGCCGGGCGTGGTAGTGCGTGCCTGTAGTTCCAGCTACTTGGAAGGCTAAGGCGGAAGGATCGCCGGAGCCCAGCAGGTCGAGGCGCGGTGGCTGGGAGCGGCCACTGCACTCCAGTCTGGGCGAAAGAGTGAGACTCTGACTCAAAAAAGAATTGAAGAAGTGGGTCTTAATTCTAATTCTTTCACTCACCAATTATATGACTTTGAATGAGTCACTTGGATAAGTCTCAGCTTCTTCATACTTAAAAATGAAATCGAGGCAACATATGATTTCTGACAATTAAGTTCATGAATTTCCTAGAAAAAGTGCTACATGCTTCATTGCTGAATATCAGTCTGTCACATTCCAGGTATTCTCCTTGGGAAGCTATGCACTGATGCCAGAGCCTAGTCCACCCATCAAAGCAATTTTGGAACTCTTTCTCTGTAATGGCTGTCAGAGCTGTTTTTGTATTACCCTTGATGTGCTGAGTATCATCAAATGTCTTCCTTTCTATATTTCCTTTATGTTCGGGTAAAGAAAAAAGTCATTAAGGGGTGGTTCAGGTGAGTAGGGAGGGTGTTTCAATACAGCTATTTGTAAGTGCTTGGTGGCAAGTTCATAAGCTTAATTGTCAGACTCCAACAAATAACAACAGCAGCTCTGCAATTCAGTATTATATTTTTAGGAACTGTACAAATGTAAGGTTAAAGTCATTCATTTGGGGAATGGGGATGGTTGAAATATATAAAGTTATTAGATGCCAAGTTTGTCTCCAAGTCTTATATTCAACGATTTGAAGCACTGGCCATATATTGGAATAGACAGTTCGCTTGCCCATGTTGCTCCTAGCCAGTAAATTCTCTAAGGACTGCCACCAATTGTTATCTTAATCATTATTTTATTATAGTGCCTTGTATGGTGCCTGATATTTAATAAGCATTAAATACACACACAATATATATACAATAATTGACTTGGATGACTACATGTATGAATATAAGAAAGAAATTCTTTCTTTTCTCTGAGCAGGCATAAGGATGTAGGATGAAGATATGGGAAGAAAATAGGACAAATTGGTAGATACAAAAGGAAATTGGAAAATCTAACTTATAAAAAAGTTGTTCAAAAAGGGAAATATTTATGTTTGTAATATTGGTAATTGTAATATTACACATCTTTGTAGTAGACATATCTTTGTAATAGACGCATCTTTGTAACAGGACATATTCAACAGAGGTCAGATGGTCCCTAAATAAATATTTTAAAGGGACTCATTGCACTGGTAGGGTAAATGTTCAAGGTAACACCTGCAATCCTTTCTAATAGTCAAATGTATTTCAAACCGCAATAAAAACAACCAATTCTTCGGATATTGGATGACTGAGATGCTTAAATGATTTAGCTGGTCAATTTAGTTAATATAATTAACCCCATCATCTTGTACACAAATCCAAAAAACATTTTATGCATTTAGCAATTTTGCATGGCTTATCATGGTATGAAGCAATCAATGAACTGGTGATGATTGGGAAAGCCTAAGTACTCCCTCCCCTTCATAGGCAGCAGCATCATTTGTCATTTCCTTAGTGAAATGGAGTTTCCCACAAAGCATTTGCTTTCTTCTCGGATAGAATGTAACCAAATATATATTTTTAAAGAATTAACAGGGTCCAAGGATTTCATAAACGTGACTTATCTTGACCTTCATATTTTTCAAAAGATCTCAAAGATGCCCTTTGCCATCATAAGAGTTCTAGAGATAAAAGTGGAAGCTGGCTGGCAGCAGACTGAGAGTAACAGTCATTAGTTCTAAATGCCAAGTAATGAAGCATAACATTTTTCATCAAAGACATTAAGGAGAAATGGTCCTGAACGTATCTACAGCATTGAGTACTGTAAATGAACGATTATCATGTGATAGATAAGCAAAGCAGGTACACATAGGTTGTTTGTTATTTCTGCGGTTTGTTCAAAATTCACAGGGAATAGCACTGCCTTTTTATTTAGACACGGATTTTTGTATATTAATACATGTAAGGTTAATTCCTCAAACAGCAGTACAATACAGTCTTAACAAAATGTTTCAGTTAAATGCACTGTTAAAAACCATAGTGATGACATAAGAAAAATGAGAGGAATTTTAGAGATTAACCCATTTAATTGCATATTTCAGATGAGAAACCTGAAGCCTAGATTGATTAAGTGGCTTGCGGAAAGTCATGCAGAAAGTTATCAATAGGTCTGTTTGCCCTTATCTCAGGTCGATACACCTCCAATGATATCATCGCCAATTCATTAAGAGGTTGGTATAGTTAATTAAACAGTCCAAATTAACTAAGTGACATATTTGAGTAAAACAGAGAAAGGTGACCTTGCACATTTAAACTCTTGCCTCACCATCTTTTCAAATCCTCAAAATCCGCGGCAAATTATTTATACCATATTGGAAAATGAGGAAGAATGTTAGTCACATGACAGAAATTGTATGAAATCTTTGTAAGATATAGGACAGTTGAGATCAGAATGAGGTGTGGGCTGACCAACAGTTAAGACATCACGGATAAAGTCAAAGTTCAATAGATACCTAAACTAATGTCATCGTCAAATTCAGAAGGAAGGTGTTAGGCTCAGGGGCCGTGGATGGCCAGTAAATATTAATCTTTCCAGTTCATTTGACAGTAGTATTGTTGGATCAGTACACAAAATATCAGCCAGAGCACTCATTTCCAGCTTGCACTTACTGTGGGAGGAAGGACTCTGTGTATGTATATTTGGCTGAGGGGGCATAGTCAGCTACTGCAATCCTTGGTCTTATGGAAGAAAAGTAGCACTCCAGTTAATTTAGGTCATAACAACCAACATAGATAAGGCAACTTCAGTACAGTGCCAATCAAGTGTCATTCTTTACTAATTACAAAAAAGCTGAACTTGTCAAGTGGCATCATAATACTGTAATTGATCTAAATGTTTCCATTCTTTGTGTTCTGGGACCCAAGTGTTTGAATAGAGACCCAGAACAATCTGATAGAAACCATGTCATGACCATAAACATGAGAGTTCGGGTCATTCAAAATAAAAAATTTGTCTATGTGTAACTATAATCTGTTCTGGAATAATTTCAAAACAATAATTATTAAAATAAATATGGCCGGGCTCGGTGGCTCAGCCTGTAATCCCGTGCTTTGGAAGACTGAAGTGAGTGGATTGCCTGAGCCCTCAGTTTTGAGACCCGCCTGGGCAACTGGGTGAGACCTCATCTCTACAATAAATCAAAAAACCAGCTGGGCATGGTCGCGTGTGCCTGTAATTCCGGCTACTCGGAAGGCTGAGGCAGAAGGATCGCCGGAGCCCAGCAGGTCGAGGCTGCGGTGGCCGGGAGCGGCCACTGCACTCCAGTCTGGGTGACAGAGTGAGACTCCAACTCAAAAAATAAATAAATAAAATAAAAATAAAAATAAAATAAATATGAAGAAAAGTCTGTATTCTATTAAAAAAACAACATAAATGATACAGGTTGGAGCAAGCATTAAATGGCCATGGAAGCTGGAACCAAGCCTTGTAAGTTGGGTGATCATCTTGTCAGTCATAGGGAACAAGGTTTTGCAGTCTACCCGAAGAATGTCTATTTTTTGTGGGATCAGAAAGTTATACTACATTGTTGATAAGATTCCTGCTTTTAACATGGTAAGAGAGAAACTAAATGCAAAGTGGTTTAAAAAAAAGGAAACTTCAGCCTTGTATACACTTTAAATATTCCCCCTTCTTCAGTCATTCAACATAAAGATTGATTTGTTGCCTCTTTTAGCAGAATGTCGTTAGGTATCTGGTCATTTAAACAATTTCCCTCAGTTAATTCCTTATTCCAGCGGTCCCCAACCTTTTTGGCATCAGGGACTGGTTTCATGGAAGACAATGTTTTCACATCTGGTGTGGGGGATGTGCAGTCAAACCTCACTGCTAATGTTAATCTATCTTTGCAGACATTCCCCAGCACTAGCATTTCCACTACAAATCCATCTCAGATCATCAGGCATTAGATTGTCCTAAGGAGCACCAAACCTAGATCTCCTACATGCACAGTTCACAACAGGGCTTATGCTCCTGTGAGAATCTAATGCCTTGCTGATCTGACAAGAGGCAGAGCTCAAGCAGTAATGCAAGCAAAGGGGGAACAGCTGAAAATACAGATGAAGCTTTGCTCCCTCACCAGCTTAGTCACATGCCAGAAATTATATAAAATCTTTGTAAGACACAGAACAGTTCACAGCAGAGCTTACGCTCCTATGAGAATCTAATGCCTTGCTGATCTGACAAGAGGCAGAGCTCAAGCAGTAATGCAAGCAATGGGCGAACAGCTGAAAATACAGATGAAGCTTTGCTCCCTTACCAGCTGCTCACCTCCTGTTATCCAACCCTGTTCCTAACAGGCCACAAACTGGTACAGGAGATTGAGACTCTTGCTTTACTCACAATGAAACTTCTTATTATAATAGTGTAGCTTGTCTGTAGTGAGAAAAATAGACTCTGCATATCTATACAAGTCTTTCATTTTACGTCTTATTTTAAACAATTAATTGGCCCTCTGATTTTATGGTCTGGTGTGCAGAAGGAGAGATGGACACACATATGTATTAATAAAGAGTGAATGAACAATATTAATGTTGTATGAAGAGGACTTAAAGCCAAAGGAATGGATTATAAAGTTTTTCAGAGATAGTTGTATTGTCTATAAACATTTATACATAAGTATCATAGCACTGCAATCCATAAATCAAAACGAAATTCTTAGGAAATAATTTTAGCACCCATTCTTTAGTCATCTGCAAAAAATGTAAACAAAAAGAAAATATGGATATAGCATATTTGAATAATGTAATCAGTAACACATCTTATATGAACTCATAAAAAATATACAAATATTATTTTCTAATGTTCCTGGAACTTTTATGCAAATTGACATACTACACTATGGAGAAAAATCTGTCATAAAATTTTATTGCCAATATTCTCAGACCACAATGGAATAAATTGAGAGATAGTAGCAGATGGAAAAAAAATCCCCAAAATATTTTACTGAAAATTAAAAAAACCTCAACATATCAAGTAAAAAAATAAAAACTACAATTGCACACTGCTATAAAAATGAAAACAGTAACACAATTATTTTTACCAAAACTTGTAAACAGCCAAATTGAACTCAGAAAAATAAAACTTTAAATGTCTCTATTAGTTGAAGAAAGACATGCTTATTTCTCTGAGCTGTTCAATGAACAAGAGCCAGAATGCTTTACCATCAGGAAATTTAAACATTCAAACAACACATTTTAGTCTATTTAAAATCTTCCAGGCTATAAAAATAAATAGCTTAAAATTCTTTTTGACAAACTCAGAGTATTGTTGAAAAACATTAAATGAAAAATTATTTACAATCAAAATTTAACTTAAGGCCAAGTGTGGTGGCTCAAGCCTGTAAACCCAGCACTTTGGGAGGCCGAGGCAAGAGGATTGCCTGGGTCCAGGGGTTCAAGACCAACCTGGGCAACATGGTGAGATTTCATTGTAGATGAGATCTCTACAATAATAATAATTAAAAAAAATAGCTAGGAGTGGTAGCACACACCTGTAGTTCCAGCTAAATGGAAGGCTAAAGTGAAAGGATCGCCTAAGCCCAGCAAGTCAAGGCTGTGGTGACCATGCGTGTGCCTCTGCACTCCAACCTAGGCAACAGAGTAAGACCTTGACTCAAAAAAAAAAAACCCAAAAAACCAGAAACAAAATTTAATTTAGTTTAATGCCAAAAGGAGTATGAAATAGGATCAGGCAGTGTTTGCTCTAGAACTTCAAGAATAATTTAATATTAAGTCATCATATTTTTCATCATATTAGTAAGCCAGATTAAAAAAAAATACTTGGCCACACGGAAAAAGACCAAAAAAAGTGTTTGATTAAATTTAAAATGCATTCTTGTCATGAGGTAATATAAAAATAAACTTTTTTTAGTAATGTGATAGTTTCTTAAAATAACAAAGAATGTGTAACTCAATCCAGTCAATATTATACATATTGGAGAAAAACAAAAGACTTTCACATATCTGATATTACTTCTCTAAGGAAAGAAGTAAGAATAGGAGGGGAGAGGAAAAGTAGGAAGAATGATAATTTGATGGTGTCTTAGATTTGATAAAATGCTACGTATAACTTGTTAAAATCCTGTTCATAAGTAGAATATTTTTTCAGTTGATCACATAAAAGACAGATTTATAAGCATTTACAATCAGAATCTCTCTATATATCATCTCTGAACTTCCTTCTATGTTTAAATATCAAACTAAATCAAGGTTGTGGAAATTACTGAATGTGAAATTTCCTTCCATACCTTTTCTTTCTAACAAGCAAAAAGGTTCTTTACCAAAATGTAAGCTAAAAAAATAAATATTTCTAAAAAATGTATAAGTTTGTGTTAGTCAAGTTGATTGTTGTCTTAATACATGTTGGGGAAATGTAATGATCACTGATCTACCTAAAAGAGTGAAGTATAGCATTGTATAGTCAATAACCAATTATATATTCTCTTAAAAGCCATTGGACACTAAATGAGAAATCTGACAGGTTTTGACTTTACTGTAAAATACGTTGTTTAACATGTGTGACATAGTTGAACAAATTAAAATCAAGTAATAAAAACAGTAAAGTTAAAGGGGTCCAATGTAAATATTTTTCAATAAACCAATAGTTTCTGTTAAGGAAGAAAACCTTTATTTCTGCTTTTAAAAAGAAAACTTAAATATCAAAATAGTTACAATACCCTTCCAATATCCTTTGATCACATTATATATGGGACTGTATTTCTTTTTTTTTAAATTCTCTTTATCATTCTATTTTTAAAAAATTTTTATTATAAAGATGTGGGGTATAATTCAGGGTTAGGTATACAAACATTGATCATGCAGGTACCCTTGTTAATAAGGTATGCCCCTCCCTCCCCTAGCAGTTTCCCTCAGCAGCCAATCCCACCCAAGACTGTATTTCTGACAGTGCTTTTGAAAGTTCATTTTAATTATCTATCTCAACCAGGAGTAATTTGTATCAATTGCCAATGACGACTTTAAACCCAAATTTTTATTGGAAAAATGAAAAAGACATTGTATTTCTGAATCCTTAATATTATTGTTTATAGAGTTGGTATCAGCTACTGTCTTTTCATCTAATGTTTCTATAAATACTTGAAGTTGTGTAATTTATATAAAAAATATTTATTTGGCTTATGATTCTGATGGTTGGAAAGTTCGAGATTGGGCATCTGTACCTGGTAAAGGCTTCAGGCTGCTTCCCCTCCTGGAGGAAGACAGCAGTGACATATGCAGAGATCACATGGTAAGAGAGAAAAAAAAAGAGGGGAGAGGTGCTAGACTCTTTTTAATAACCAGGCGTCACAGAGGCAAAGTGAGAACTCACACCCCTAGGGAAGGCATTAATCTATTCACGAGGAATCTACTCCCATGACACAAACACCTCCCATTAGGCTGTGCTTCCAACATTGGGAATCAAATTTCAACATGAGGTCTGGAGGAGACAAACATCCAAACCATAGCAGCTATTTATATCATGTAGAACATCCAGAAGATATCTGATAACTTACTGATTTACAGGTTTTTAGTCTTTGTGATGCCATATATTGGGACATATTTGGATGTATTATAATTTGTCATATCTTCCACATTGCTGGATTTGGATTGCTTTTAAGCTTTTTTTGAGGGTTGGAATAAGTAACCATGTAACAATTTTGTAATCTAACTTGGTTCCCTCCTGCTGTAACTGAAAGTGACTCCTCCTGACCCCATCATTGACAAAACTAAAAGAAGACATAGATACATTTTCCTTAGACTCTTTGAATTTTTTAAAAATGCAGACCCTGAACAATTACCATAATACGATAAGAAAGGGATTGGCAGTTGTGGGATACTGCTGGGGTGGGGAGGGGTGGGGGGGACACAACTTCAATAAGGGTACTTGATCTCAAACCAGGCAAAGTTGGGACCAAAGGGAGGCCCAAATTTTACCTGTATGTTGACCAGTGTATACCTAATTCTGAATTGTGCCCCATATCTTTAAAATTAAAAAAAAAGAAATCTCAAAGCAGAAATTTTTTTTAAAAAGACTGGAATTTTGGACTCTTGAGAAGTCAAGTATATGATCCAGCACCTTAGCAGTGTGACTAGAAGATAATGAGTCAATTAAACTTAAAAAGAATTAACTGGATCCCTATGTATCAACAAACACAATTCAAAAATATAATGTTAAGTAAAGGAAGAAAGTAGCAAAAATGTCATTTCTTTAAATGTGAATCAGGTGCAGTAGCTCACACCTATAATATCAGCACTTTGAGAGGTCAAGGCAGGAGAATCACTAGAGGCCAAGTGTTCATGACTGACCTGGACAGCATATCGAGACCTCCATTTTAATAATAATAATAATAACAATAATATCTGGGTGTTGTGGCACATGCCTGTAGTCCTAGCTACTCTGGAGGCTGAGGTAGGAGGATACCTTGAGTTCAGGAGATTAAGGTTGCAGTGAGCCAAGATGGCTCCACTGTACTTCATTTAGCCTAGGCAACAGAGATCCTATCTCTAAAATAAATTAATAAATAATTATAAAGCACAACATAATATTATGCTTTCTATGAATATCTTTATTATAAAAATGCACAGATTGAAAATATGTGCACCAAGTTCATAATACTGGGACAAAGTAGGGTCTCGATGAAGACAGAAACCTAGAAAAGGTTTTACATTTTGTAATGTTCTAAGTTAAAAAGGGGTGTACGTCATGGTTATGTATTTGTGTGGGAGTGTAAATGTGTGTATGTGTTGAGATATAACATATATAGTGTGTTTCAGATAGATTGATAGGGTTAAGGGTAGAGGCCCTGCAGTAGGTTTGTTGAATTTGAAACCCTCTTTGCCTTGCTATGTGATTTTGGACAAGTTACTTACCTGCTCAGAACTTCTACTTCTTCATTTTAAAATTCTGATTAAATTAGTACTAAGGATACAGGCTTAATGTAAGAATTAAATTAATTTACATATTTAAATGTTTAGAACAGTGGCTGGCATTTAGCAATCCATAGTTATTAAATACATCATCATTTTATAAACAGAAGAAAAAGTACTAGAGACAAATACAGTAAATATTAACAGCGGCTAATTCTACTTTGTAAAATAGGACTGTATGCTAGCTTGAATTAATGCTCAAAAATATTCATTGTCCCTCTCTAAGAGAGGATTAGGATCCTCTTATCTCATTCACATCTGCTGTGGTCACTTTACAAATTGCTTTGATCAATGGAATGTGAGGAAAATTGACATGTGTCTTCTGAGCAAAATCTTGAAAAACCAGCATGTTATTCACAGTTTTTTCCCTTTTCCCTGTGTCTACAATCATGGAAATGAAACCTGGAACCTTGAGTCGCTATAATGTGCAAAAACTCCCTTGCGATGCACATGCAGCATGAGTGAGAAATGAGATTTTGTGTTTTAAGTCATTGAGACTTTTGTTTTATTTCCTATTGTAGCATAACTCAGCTTATTCTGACTGATACAGAAGTATAGAGATTATGTTTTTATACATGTTTACATTAGAATATATTTACAGAAGACTGATGTGTTGTTCCCGAACAAATATAACTCATGCATTTTTCCCCCCCACAAACCTGGTTAAGCATCAGGCCATGTCAGATCTGAGGTAAGCACTTTGGATACAGAGAAATACATCCCAGTCTCTGTTCTCAGGTGTGGATACCATAGGAGTTGTTGCTGGGGCGGGGAGCAGTCATGTGAACTACACACACACACACACACACACACACACACACACACAGCATCCTGTTAAAGGACATGTATATACATATGTGATGTGTGTGTGTGTGTGTGTGTGTGTGTATGTGCATTTTCTCCAATAGTGTCCAACATTTTCTTGATTTTCAACCGTAAGAACATTAGGCTTCCTTGATGGGGTGGTCCCGGAACTGATCCTGCAAATCTTAGTCAGTTATTTACCTCCAAACAAGAACACAAAGAGGAGGGCAGAATATTGGAGATAGGTATATTTGGAGAGGTTTTCCTTGAGGAGAATTGTCAGCAAAGTATGCTCCTTCCCTCGAGCTCTCTCCCCCACCCTCTCAAGATAAGTGAAAGCGGTGTCTCCAAAAAATAAAAATAAAAAACCAAAAACAAAACAAAACAAAAAAACCCCAAACAAACCTTAAAAGAGCTCAATAGGAAGCCCTGGAATCTGAAGACACAGGAACCAGGGCTTGACTCTCTCCAGAAATCCTCTCTGTGAAAGAAGCTGGCTGAAGTGTTTTGTGTTGAAGAGGGAAGGCAGAACGACAATAATAGGAGCAGTCTGTAATTCTAGCATCAGAGACAAAGACAGCGAGCTTTTCATGCAGGAAGACTGCACCTCATGGTAGGTAGCAGAACTGTTGTCATTTTAAGAGGCCTCATCTGCCCATTGGAGGGATGAGGTCACTGAGAGCTGCCTGTGCTGGGTGTGCTGGGAAGCCATCCGCCAGGGGGCGCGCTGCTCCTGCAAAGGCTCGGTGCAGACGGAGCGTGAACTCAGACATTAACAACCCAAGGAATAGCTGGGCTTGGTGGCTCAGCCTGTAATCCCGCGCCTTTGGGAGGCTGCGGTGAGTGGATTGCCTGAGCCCGCGGGTTCGAGACCCATCTGGGCAGGGAGACCTCATCTTTACAATAAATTAAAAAATCAGCCGGGCGTGGTAACGCATGCCTGTAATTCCGGCTACTCAGAAGGCTGAGGCGGAAGGATCGCCGGAGCCCAGCAGGTCGAGGCTGCAATCAACCCAAGGATTAAAGGGGCAGAATTGGGGAATTTGTCACACAAGCCCAAGGCCAGAAAGATCTGGCCTTTTTCTCCGAATCTTCTCTTAGTCCTGTGGCTGACCTTAACGTCAGTTAGTGAGCAGGTGAGAAGGGAACAAAGGAAGAAAGAAGAAAATTGTACATGTCCCTCCCCGCCCCTTGCAAGTCTGAAGAACCTCAGATCAAGCCAAGAGATGGAAGCTGGGGGGTGGGAATGCAGTTTTATATGAGACTAGGCTGCCCTTTTTTTTCTTTTGAAAACATGCAATACATAAGTGAAGAATTCTAAATGTAGCTAAATGACTTTTTTAATATCTTGACACGTGTGTGACCACCAGCCAGAACTTATCTGGAAACAACCATTATCCTGACTTCTATCAGCTTAGATAGTTAATTCATCTTGGATTCCATATAAGGGAAGTTATGCACTATGCAATCCTTTGTGTCTAGGTCCTTTCCCTCAATATTGTGTCTGTGAGTGTCATCCTGTCATTGTGTGACCAGAAGTATGTTTTCATTGCTATATATAGATGTCCATTGTGGGAATGTATCACCGTTGGTTTATCCATTTCACTGGTGATGGATGGGTTGTTTCTAGGCTTTGACTACTAGGAATTAAATTACCATTAACATATTTGTACATATGTTTCTCACGAGTAAGCTGCCTAGGAGTAGACTTATTGGGTCACAGAAGACTACACTGAACCTTGGTCATTTGATAAAGGAAGTCTTCTGTTCAGTCTTTCCACTCCCACTCTGCCACATAAGAGTGGGCCTCGGGGCTGAACACTTCCTTACTAAAAAATAAAGACCCCATAGAGTCTGTTTAGGGTTCACTGCCTTGAATATGAAAATCTTTCCCTGCTGAAACTCAATTTGCACACTCCTTTGTTCTGCTGAAGCACGTGCATCAATAGCTCTCAGGCAAATTCCCAGCTTTTTGTATTTCAGATCCCATGGGTGGGGTAGGGGACAGGAAAAGAGGGGATCCTTCTGCTGCAGCATGTAGTGGGATGTCTGCAGCCACACTGCCCACCTTAGCTTTGGAGGAGATTTGTTGCCTGTGGGGAATCCACACATTGCAAGGTGCCAAACCTTGTAAACACATTTTCTCATTTTGGTGTAAGTAAACGCTGTACCACCTGAGCCTGGTAAGCATGCCGCCTGTTCTCAGTGACCCTGAATCATGCCTGGGTGGCATTTATCTGCCTGTTAACTTTGGCTGTATTTGTGATATCCTATCCTGCAGCACAGCCTGACCATCTAGTGAACACTGAAACTAGTAAATCCATTTAAAAAAAAATAGATTTCTGTTACATGGATATATTGCATAGTGGTGAATCCTGGACTTTTAGCATAACCATCACCTGAATAGCGTAAATTGTACCCAATAGTTAATTTTTCAACCCTCACACTCCTTCCACCCCCCCCATATTTTAGAGTCTCCAATGTGTATTATTGCATTCTGTATGTCCATGTGTACACATTACTTACCTCCCACTTATATGTGAGAAGATGCAGTATTTGACTGTTTCTGAGTTATTTCACTTAAGATAGTGGTTTCCAGTTGCATCCATGTTGTGACAAAAGACATTCCATTCTTTACTATGACTGAGTAGTATTCCATGTATATATGTCTGTATATATATGCATAGAAACTGCATTTTCTGTGCCCAGTAATCCAATGATGGATATTTATGTTGATTACTTTGCTATTGTTAACAGTGCTGTGATAAATATACAAATGCAAGTGTCTTTTAATATAATGATTTCTTTCCCTTTGGGTAGATACCTGGTAGTGGGATTGCTCGATCAAGTAGTAGCTCTGTTTTTAGTTCTCTGAGAAATCTTCATACTGGAAACAAGTCAACCTTGCCAAACAATTTTCCTAAGTGGTTGTAAAAGTTTTCACTGAATCAGTAGTATGTGAGGATTCCAGTTGCTCTGCTTCCTCACTTCTTAGTTTTATATTAAATAGTCTTTTAAGTTTGAGCCACTGCGTAGTGGTCTCATTGCATTTCCCCAATAAGTAACTATGTTGATGATGTTATCATAGGCATACTGACCGTATGTGTGTGTATGTGTGTGTTTATGCATGTGTGTATGTGTGTGTGTGTGTGTGTGTGTGTGTGTGTGTGTGTGTGTGTGTGTATGTATGAGAGACACATTCTATGATCTTTTGAAGCTAACCTCCAGGTGTGGGCAAAAAAATGCAATAAAGAGAATTTGAAAGTTAGTGGGTAAAATGAGTAGTTATTTTTCTATTTGTACCCCACCAAATTTAGCTTATTCAATAACGAAATTGCAATAATACAGTACATTCTATAGGAAGATGGCATATAATTAGCTATATATAGGAACAAGAGGAAAAAATACAACTATGAGTGCTGATGAATGTAAAATTTAACTGCATCTTGAGGTGTGAACATTCAACAGAAAGAAAGGGGAGGAAAAAAACAATGCAAGATAAATTTATTTCATGGAATAAGATTAAGGGATATGAAAGAAAAATATGGGCAATGTAATCAGTAGTGATTTAACAAAAGGTAGAGAGGCTGTTAATGTAACTTGGCTGTGACAATTATATTCAAAATCAAAACTAAGGCCATATTCAACTCTAGCCTCCCATGTTCGTATTATATGTTTCTTCCACATCTGTATTTCCTAATAAAATGGCATAACTAGCATTTCTACAAATGCTGAAAAGCCAGTCATGCTCAGCATAATCTAAGAATACAGACAATAAAAGCCTACTTCAGAAAAACAATATTAAAAACATGTTTTTTTTAAAATTTAACATTTATATTTAGAATCTACTGTATGCCAGGCACTCTTTTAAGTGTTTGAGATACAAAGATGAGCAAAACAGGCAAAATTTCTACTTCTAGAAAGTGCATTCATTTTAATGAAGAAAACAAGTAGTAAAGCTAAGAAACAAATACATAAAATTTGTTAGGATGTGATAAGGACGTGTGCAGAAAAAATAAAGCACAGTTGAATATAGGATGGTACAACGTGTGTGTGTGTGTGTGTGTGTGTGTGTGTGTGTGTGTGTAGGAGGAGTATTGTTGTCAGAGAGAAGACTTGGAAGTGAAATAAATAACAAATGATACACACCAATGTCTGGGGTGAGAGGGAATAGCCAGGCAAATGCCCTCACGCAGCAAGAGCTGGGAGGCTCAATAGATAGCAAGAGAAACAGTCCAAAAGCAATAGGGCGATGAGGGAAAGTGGTAAGCAAAAACTCCAAAGCACAAGCAGGCCCTAGATTACCTAGGACCCAAGATACCCTGATGAAAACTCTGAATTTGTTCTTCAGGTGGTAGAAATCCACTGTAAAATTTGAGCAGGAAATGATGTGATCTGATCGATGTTTTTGAAAGAATCATTCTGGCTCCTGTTTAAAAAATAGCCTGGGATAGGGGTGGTGAAAGGAATAATAAAGGAAATAGAGATTAGTCAGAAGTTGTGGCAGTAATTTAGGAAAGAGCTAATGAATGCGTGATCTGGGTTGGTAGCTACAAAAAAGGTGAGCACTCGTATTAGGATGAATTGTGAAGATAAAACCAATAGGCTTCGACAGTGGAATAGATGTGGAGTGTGTGAGAAATGGAGAATTCAGGTTGACTCTTAATTTTAGTTCCTGAGCCACTGGGTGGTTAAAGACAATATCTCTACTGAGGGAATGCCTCAGATTTGAGGCAGGGAAGAATCAAAGTTTCTGTCTGGACCTATTAAATTAGAGTGCCTATTAGAGGTCCCAAGAAAGGTGTTAACTTGGCAGTTAGACATGTGAATCTGGAGACAGAAGAGAGGTCAAAGCTGTAAATATCCAGCATTTGGGTAATATTAGGTCAATGCATAAGTGAGTGGCATTTGTTTTGGCATGAGAACCTCATGGTGCTGGGAATTAATCGTTTATCTTTTGTCATTTGTAAGTGACAATAGTGTGCTTGTGAATATCATCTTGCACTTCGAAGATTTGAAGAAAGTGCTATTTACGGGCTAAAGAAAATGGAGTGTGAAGTGAAAAAAATGAACACTTTCAACATATTCTTCTGTTTAACAGAGGAGTAAAGGCAGTGGAGGCTGTTTGAAACTTTTGTGCCACGTATGGGGAGAATGCCATCAGGGAAAGCACGGCAAGAAAATAATATTGTTTCAAAGAGGGCCACTTTGAACTGAGTGATTCTCCATGTTCAGGAAGAACATTGAGCTTTGATGAACATCATTTAAAACTGTGAAAAATGCTACGAACTTATACATCAGCCCAATATTTAAAACGACGACTTTGGATAAAATTATCTAAAGAGAGCACATACTTTGGGAACTCACAAATATAAAAGAAAACAAAGCTAACCAGAGTGGTTCTAGATAAATGAAGTTTTATGTAAGAAGACAAACAGGAGTCCATACTGACATGTAGAACCAAAAAAAATAAAAAGGACACAAATAAATCCACTTCCACCATCTCTCTTGTTTATACAGAATACATGAAGCAGTAAAGTGTAAGTAAAGTGTAAGAATTGGATTATAATCTATCTCTTTCCTTTCCAGCAAAATGAGCATCTCATCATTTCTAGCTCGTGGACTGTTATGCAAAATAAATGAAGGGACAAATGTAAAGCATTTAGCGCAAAGCTTGGCACTTAGTAAATGCTCAATAAATGATGATGACCATGATGATGACCGTGGCTCTGTTACATTCCATAATGTGTCTACCCGAACCCCACGTGTGTCAGACTTTTAAACTTATTACAGTAAGTGAGAGCAATTAAAGATCTCAATAAAAGCCAGACTCAGTGGCTCCGCCTGTTATCCCATGCCTTTGGGAGACTGAGGTGAGTGGATTGCCTGAGCCCGTGGGTTCGAGACCCGCCTGGGCAGGCGAGACCTCGTCTCTACAATAAATCAAAAAATTAGCTGGGCGTGGTAGCACGCACCTGTCGTTCCAGCTACTTGGAAGGCTGAGGCGGAAGGATCATCGATGAGCCCCAGCAGGTCGAGGCTGCGGTGGCCAGGAGCGGCCACTGCACTCCAGTCTGGGCGACAGTGAGACTCCAACTCAAAAATAAATAAATAAATAAATAAAAAATGAAGATCTCAATATGAAAATAAGGTAGAAAAAGGAAATTCATATTTCCTTTAGCTATATTTTATATATAGCAGGTAACAAAACTAAATTAGAACATGAGAATTACACATTTTAATCACAGAGGGAAAGATTTGGTGAGAATAGCATAATTTCATATTCAGACAGCAAGTCTTTAGCTAATTCTTTAATTAAAACAGTAGCAGGAACTGTTTTGGAAAAAAAATGTTTTCGTGGCAACTTTACCTGGGAAGTTTTGAAAGATTTGCACTTGGTAAATTTAGCATCATTTAATTTTTCTTTCCTCCCCCACAGTAATTACAAAATTCTAAGGGGAGGACAAAATGTAATATTCTTCAGGAATGAGAAGGGAAGATAACACCTTCGGCCATGGTAGACATAATCATTTTTTTACATGCACTTTCAGAAGAGGACCCATGCTGAGGACTGAAGTTGAAATGAAAAACAGTAATTGTCTTTGGCATTAAATACCCATAGGCATATTTTTATAACAACATACATTAGTGTATGCCTGCCAGATACATAACGATGTCTAAGTATATTTTAAGAGAATCCTAATGTGGTTGACAAATAGTAATCACATTGTTCACAATGACTTCAGGTGCAAAATTGAAAAGAAAGGGGATTTTTTTTAAGTTAAAAAACTATACTCATGGAGACAGTGATGTGAAATTGAGCACTAATGGAAATTAGGATGAAATATGAGAAGTAACTGACCCCAACCAGCTTCTCAGCTCCTTCCTACTTCTGCCCTTCCCTAGCAGGGGTGACCTAAAGTTCTTACTTCCTGGGAGGAGACAGGAAAAGAGAGTGAAAAGTCAGTGGCAAGATTGCAGACAATCCTTTCTCTAAAGGAAGGAGCCTACAGGTAAATTTTTTTTCTCCTAATTTGGTGTTGGGGTTTCTTTCTGGAGAGTCACTGACAAGGCTTCAGGGATTTTGTTACAGATGTTTACAATGTTCCTTTCATGGGACACACACACAAAAATCTCAGTGGATGGTTTAAATGCCTAAGTGTCCAACCCATGACCAGGTGTTCCTCTCAGAGGAAACATGTTTATAGGAGCAGACATCCTTATGGCTCTTGTTTGACCTATGTCGATGTTACTTCTACCAAGATAGCCTCTCTCTCTGAGAGCTCTCATTTGGAAAGAAGTTAAGTTCAGGTGTGTCAGTCAGGTGAGATGTGGCAGAGACAGCATAACGAAACTTATTAAATAACGGAAGTAATTTATTACTTACAGATCCAAGAAAGAAAAGGGCAGCACAACTCTCAGGGCCAATGGGAAGTGGGAGTCGTTCTGGACACACACGCTCAGCCAGAACTAGGTGGGCAGCAAGAAAGCCAGTGAGGGACATGTGTGCTAAAGCCCTTATTGGGGTCCAGGGTGTTGCCTGAGTGGGTTTCCCATGGGAGTTCTAATTGGTGGGTTTAAAGCAAGCTGGTACAAGTTCAACGGGGTCATGCTGTGACTGGGAGGAGGTCAGTGCAGCATATTTGTGCAGTCTATGCCAGAGATGGATGAGTCAAATAGGTTGTATCTAGCTGTCCCACAGGCAAAGTGATCACCAGGAGGCAGTTGTATAAAGTGGATATATAGATCAAACACACTGAGGAACTGAGAGGAGACAGAGAACTATAAACTGTAGTAAGAATGATTAAGTCCTAATTCTTGTATGAGAAAGTCCAACTTGTATTCAAAATGAATGCAAAGGCAATATGAAATTATAGGAATTCCACTACCACTGCAGTGAGTCCCTCTGCTCCTGAGTTCTCAAGTCCAAACTCCTTATCTCCAGTTAATAATATGGGTGCCAAGTGCTCTAGAAATTCCTGGAATTTCTGCAGCTAATTGGAAATCCAAGCCCATTTTAATCAAGATGAACTATTGCATTTGTGTCCAAAGTCAGCATTTTATAGTACTTAGATGCTCTCATGAAAAGATTGTGTATGAAATGCCCACCCCCTTTTTGTTTAAGGAAAAAATAGACACAGAACAGCCCTGCTTTTGTATTCTGGAGCCCCCAGTTGACCAGCCCACCATGAGGAGTATATACCTGTAAGGCTTAAAATGATTCCAGGCACTCTGGATGTCCTCCTGTTCCCAAACTTCCATGGGCTTCTTGGTTGGCAAAAATAGACCTTGATATCCTTAGTATGAATTGGCTAACTGAAAGACAAACCAGAATGAAATGTGATTGAAGATAGGAATATATTCTCCAGGGGATCAATATTTTAACAGGGCAAACATGTCTCACTAGGAGAATGACCTCAATATCTGGAGACAGCATGAACCCTAACACTCGTATATCTGGATAACTCATTAGGAAAAATGGGAGGCAGAATTAAAACCAGTCTCTGAGAATATTGTCTGTTTCTACAAGCAAGCACAGTCTGACATTCTTCGGGTGTGTAAAATTCTTTCTCATTGTAATGTGTCTTTGGTGAAAGGGGAATACAAATCATGATAATGTTAAAAACTCAAGTTACATTTTAGTAACTCCATTTGCTTCTAGGAGTAATGGTTACACACACACACTGGGGTGCCAAAAAATGTATACACATTTTAAGTATGATGCTCACTCAAAAGATGACATTAATCAAATGAATGCTAGCATCACTGTACAAAAAAATTAAAAATACCAAATGCACGCACTTCTCCCATGAGTGATCATGAGGGTGATTGACCCGCAACCATCAAGATGCCTTATTTAACAGGCAGGATAGTCAAGGAAAATGGGGGAAGCACGGTGGAGCGAATGTCACACTGCACATTGCTACCATAATTTAATTCAACTTTAACAAGTAATATACAGATAGTATCTTTTATTTTATTTTATTTTATTTTATTTTTTTGAGTTGGAGTCTTATTCCATCGCCCCATCATCGACCTGTTGGGCTCCGGTGATCCTTCTGCCTCAACCTTCCAAGTAGCCAGAACTACAGGTGCGTGCTACCACGGCTGGCTAATTTTTGATTTTATTGTAGAGATGAGGTCTTGCCATGTTGCCCGGGCTGGTCTTGAACCCGCGGGCTCAGGCAATCCACTCACCTCAGCCTCACCAAGTGCTAGGATTACAGGCTGAGCTACAGAGACCGGCAGATAGCATCTTTTAGAATGTATATACATTTTTTTTGGCACCCCCTGTATATAGTGTCTAAAGATCTTTCTAAACTGGATACAAGGTTACCGCAGATCTCTTGTTATTAAGATTTTCATTGCTGTAGCATGTTTTCCAAATATAATTTACTCAAGGAAATAGTTGATCACATTATCAAAAAAGTTAAAATATAATAAAGTAATAACATATAGTATTATAGTTATAACAGATAATATGGACTATAATTATATTCTACAGGTAGATAAAATATATCAAAACAAAATAATATAATAATATAAAAATGGGTATTGTGGACTAAAATGTATATATATACACATATACAGATGTGTAGAGTAAATGTTCATAAAAAAGGAGGAAAACGAAATACATTAAAAGGATTGTGGTGGTTTAACTATTCCCATATTCCAAAATCTGTAATTAATATTATGTAATTAAAAAAAAAACCAGTAAACTAACTTCTCTTGTTTAGAAACAACATAGAGAGGAATAAAACTGTCAGAAGTGGGCGTGATTCGATCAGTGTGATACTTCCAACTATAGGAATGGGCTTCTGTGTACGAAGAGCACACACTAAGTAAACGAGTGAGCTGGGCTACAACCAAGCCTGAGACTCAGTGCTCTCTCTCTCGTGGTGAAGACTCTGGTCTAGGAAAGCAGTGGGCAGCTTCAGAAGCCGTCTCGATAATATTCTAAAAAGCAAATGTTTCCAAGTCTTTTTCCAATGCTACTTTGTCAAATTAAATGAAATCTGTCTTCTGAGTAGAAATATTCTATTAAAAAACACCATCTTGCTTACATTAACATTTAAAGTTAGTTTCCCTGACAGTTGGAATATGAAGTGGAAGGATTCCGACTTTTGGCATGATCAGAAGTTTCCACTGAGAGTGGAGCGTTGACTTCCTGCACCCTTCCTTCCTTATATCCTGCTGTTACTGAGTCAGTGATCTTTGGCCACGAGAATGCACCCTCACCCAGGGAGACAAATTTTAAAGAGCTGCATAAAGGCAGTAGGAAGGTGAAACACTGCTATCACCTAGTCTTGCTCTGCTTTCTGTGGTTTCATGTTAGACCTTAACTTTGGAGGTGTTAAATTGCCATGTGCCGTGGCCAGACGTGGTGGCTCACATCTGTAATTCCAACCCTTTGGGAGGTTGAGGCAAGAGGATCACTTGAGCCCAGGAGTTCAATACCTGCCTGGGCAACATAGTGAGACCCCACCCCAAATTAAAAAATAATAATAATAACCATGTGTCCCAGAAATGCTACAACAAGTATTATTTCAGTGGTTTGAAGAAATCTCAAACGTAAGTCAGAAAGTTACCTTCATCAGAGGCTTGCTGCCTTACCCCTGCATAGGTCTGGGAGAAAGCTTCTTCTCTGTAAGACATTCCAACAATCACACTATGGCTGAAAGGCCAAATACATGACAGACATTTGTCCAGATGCAGCAAAGCTGATGCTAATTTTTTTAGCAACTTAATACATGATGATTGTGTGCTTGTGTTGGCTATATATATCATAGACTATTAAGATACTTAATTTGTGAGATCTACTGGTAAGAATAAGAAAGCGAGAGTGAGTGGATGTTGGGCACAGTTTGGGGCTGTGTCTATCAGAACCAAAGTCTAGGATTTGCCATACAATATTCTAACAACAACAACAACAACAACAACACTTAGTTATAATTCTCATTAAAATTTTTATTTTTCAATGGCCAAATCCACAACTGTATAACTCTGAAAAGAATCAGTTAACCTCTCTGAACATCAGTTTCCTCAAATATATTTAGTCTGCACTCCCAAGACCTCACCTCAAGAGAAACCTTAATCTCGTGGGCACACACAGTAGGACAGGTATTATTCCCTTCCTGCACACCTGCTGGGTTTCAAAGAGAGAAGTTACTTAGCTTTTCCTTCACATATCCCTGGCTTGAAATCTACCTTCAAATAAATTCTTACCCCTCCCTGCCCCTTTCTGATTTTTTGAATGATTATTTTCAATAATGATAAGTAAACTGCTTTCCATCCACTAAAGTTTTTTTTTTTTTTTCAATGAGACCTGTGGATTATTCTGTACCATTGTGGAAAAACAGTAAAATGAAAATGATTTTTGTCCCTAACAAAAGATTGCCATACCCATCTAGAATTAAATAGAAGAGATGTGACATTAAAAATAAGAAGCATTCATATCTCTGTCTGGACCTACTGATCGGTTACCGCGAGGCCTTCAGAGCATCTCCACTGCCGCTTCTCTTGCATTTGTCTTTGGAAGTTTCTGGTGCACCTCAAACACAGGGTCTCCCGCTGGTGCTCTGTGGTGCTGACCTTCTGGGGCTAGGTCTTGTGGGTTCCTGTGCCCTGTCTTCCACTGCGGTCACCACTGATCTGGGAATTACTTCTGCTGGGCACCTCACTCCCACACAACAGACCCTGCTTCCAGGACATGCTGAGTCCCATCACAAGGCATTCCTGGTCTTCCTGCACCCCTGGATGTTCCAGAGAAATTCTATTTTCTCGGAAATATTTGCATGTTGGAGCCCAATACATTTCATATACAAGTGGGCAGAAGTGTATTGCTTTGAGTAGTGAACTCTATTCACGCTTTCCCAAATCCCTTCCCGTATACTTTTACCAGCATGTGCATGTGTCCTGTAGCTTCTCTATGCTTTTTTTCAAATGGCTTGCCCCTGTGACCTTCTTCAGAGGCTGGCCTTGAGCTAGTCCTACTTCACCCTCAGAGCCTGAAATGCCTGATAGTTTAGGTCTCTCTGGAGAAGTCTGTTGCCAGTATCTGTTGCAAGTGTCTAAAAGCCTGACTCCGTTGCCTCAAAGTGGGGCAAATTCGGACATAATTTATGATCTAGAGCACCACGAGAGATCAGCCTAGGGCTAGGGAGCTGTCCAAATTGTGTTGTCTGTTCTTCATTCTCTTCTCTCTTGCATTCTTCTCCTGGATCTTAATAAATTTCTTGCTTATGATCCGTGCCTCAGATTGTGCTTCTGGAAGGCCTACCTAAGTTATGTGGTACCCTGTGTGCAGGGGTAGCTTTTGAAGGCAGACTCTAAAACCAGGATTCTAGAGTTACGTCATTAGCCAAGTGCCAGCAAATACCCTATTGCAGGTGGTGTGTGGAGTTTAGAGAATATTTGATACACTAGGGCATTGCAATTACTGAGACTTTCACCTGTGGTAAATTAGGAAGATGTTATGGATTGAATCCTTTAACCCAAAAAGACCTTGAAGTCCACCTCATTTCAATGCAACTTTTGTCCTTATCAAAAAGAGAAATCTGGACACAGAGACATACACACTTAGGAGACAGAGGGAGAATGCTGTCTACAAACCAAGGAACAGCTGAGGCTACCAGAAGTTATGGAAGACATGGAACAGATTCTTCCTCACAGCCCTCTGAACCAACCCAGCTGACACCTGGTCTGAACCTCTAACCTCCAGGACTGTGAGTCAATTCCTAGTGTTCTACACCACCCAGTTTATGGTACTTTGTTATGGAAACCCTGGTAAACAAATACAAATGGGATTCTTTTTCTTCATTATGAATATACTGTTTTTTGTTTGTTTTTGTTTACATCTGAAATTCTGGAAATTAAAATTCGTCATCCTTGCCCGTGAACTTCCTGTTAGCACTAGAAGTTTCAAACTACTATATTGTTCTGCTGTGCTTTTTCCAAATGAATCTTTATGAGCCAGTCATCATCCAGTTTCACAAGGATTCTTTTATCCACAATTTCACTCAGGAAGACCAAGTAGTTAAGGAATGCATTAGAGTACCACTCCGTGAAACTTTTGCTTATTTCTTGTATGGCTTTTTCGAGTTGGCTGAGGCAGAATTCTCCTATGAACAATAAAGACAACACGCTTCCCACCAAACTTTTTCTGCAGTTCACATATTTGGACTTGGATTTTCTGGAGAGACTTCAGCTGAGAAACTTGAACAAAGATTATGATAGCTTTCCAACCACCATCAACTTCTATTTCCTTGGCAGCTGTTATATTCATTTCGCTGAGCTGAGCCTTGAGGTCTGAGTTCATCTTCAGTTCCAGAAGAGCTTGGTGGACACCAGACTTGAAGCAGCGCAGCTTCTCACTGTTGGCCTTCACAGTCTTGGCTCTCCAACTGAACATGGACTTTTCCCTGCTGAAAGAGGCTCAGATCTTGCAAGAGGCTGTCAAATTCCAGGGGCGGAAGGAAGTAAGGGTGGGATTCTGAATGAAGTGGGATCCTAAGTTGTGCAATTATCTTTGGCTTTTGAGACGTACAAAGTAAATGCTCGTTACAAAGGCTGTGGATGGGTTCCACGATAAATTAAAAAGAGAAAAGGGCATACTCTAGCTGGTCAGCTTCAGGCATGATGAGAAAGTCAGAAGACTCCTTGACAGCTTTTAAACAGACCTTCTCTTTCTACAGCCCTAGGGGGACAAGGCCCAAGACCAACTGGACCTAAACAGTAATGGACCTAAGGAGAAACAGAACTTAGGTTTTCAACAATTCTCTCGTGCAGCAATCAAGACCTTGATAAGGAAGGAATGGAATCCTAAAACCTGGAATCAGAAGATGTGGATAGAGTTTAGAAACTATCTCCAGGGCATGATCTCCACTATCTGGGGAATGGGCCATCTGAGACCCAATCTTTACCACTTCACAATATGTCCATGTAGCGAACATGTACATGTATCCCCTGAATCTAAAATTTAAAAAGAAGATGAAGATGTTGAATAGGTACCCCTGAGAAATATGAATATACAAGTGTCTCTGAATCCTCTGGTCCCACAGAAGGGCTCACATTTCCCTTGAAGACAGAACTTCCTTGCTTAAAGTTTGTGTATAAGCAAGTGTATAAATATAAGCAGAGAAGCCTAACATGAGATTTATTTTAGGGCTTATATCCTTTATTAGACCTCAAGTCCAATAAGTTTATTAGATTTTATAGTTTCATCTGTGAGGAAAAAGAGGGAGATATTAAAATTCTCACCCCATAAGATTTGTGCCCATAGGCAAATGGCTTTGAGTCTCAATTTTCTTATCTGACAGAAAGTGGTTAATGATACTTACCGTAATGTATGCAATGTAAAACTACTTCACAAAGAGGGTGCGTGGCAATTATAATCTATTAAATTCTTTCTAGCTTCAAATGTTCCTGATTCTAATAATGGATAAGATGTCTGCCACCTAGTAAAGAGCCCTGCTGAAAGGTAGCCAGGCAGGGGATATGGAGAGAAGCTTTTCTTTTTATCTTTTTCTTTTTATCCATTGAGAAGGAGATGAAGTCAACAGCTGTTGAAACAAACAAGCTCACTTAGTGAGTTGAATAATATCAAACTATTGCTCAAATGAAAAGAGCAGCTGGCTTTTTACCAAGACGTCATTGTCAAACACACCGTCACGTTTGGGATCATTAGAAATTTACATGGGGTGAATAGCCCAGGAAAACTATATTTACTTTTTCATAAATCATCAGAAAATGCTAACATATTCTCAGTGAGATAGGAGAAAAAAAAGAAACACACACACACAGAGCAGCAACAGCAGCAGATGTGTATTTTTCATGTGAATGTGAGGAAAGCTGCTGGAAATAAATTTAAGCTTTCCTGAGACAAAGGAGTGGCAGGCTTTCAAAGGAAGAGAGATGCTTACAGGAAAATGGGGAAGTGAAGCAGAGAAAAATGTGATCTATTTAAAAGCATAAATGAGTTCAAATGTTTCAGATAGAACTAATTATTCTTAGACCTGCTAAGAAGTACTACCTAAGGATGTTAGCATTTCAGACCTAAGAATATCTAAGCATATACCTCCACATTCTATTGTTTTTTTGGTCTGATTACAAGAATTCAGTACAGGATATTTATAAGATATAAATAGTAAGAATAATTCATAACATTACCGTCTAGTAAAAATTAACGCATATGACTGCTGTAACAGTGTAATTCTTTTTTGTATATATTTCCTTTATATTTCAATATAGAGAATATTAAGTAGTATATAGAATTTTGAGTCTTGCCTTTGTTATTTGATATTATCTCATGATATATTTCAATGTCATACAAAACATTTCATAGACATTATTTCTAGTGAATGTACACTATTCCCTGGTATGAATGTTCACACTACTAATCTTTCCCTAAAAAATTGAAATTCTATTTTATTTTTAAGTGTACAGCATTATAAGCATAAAATTCTACAGTAAAAAAAAAGCTTTCCTTTTTTAGATTGCGAGGTTTTTATTATAAAACATTTTGAGAATAAAGAAAATTGTATTAAATCAAAACCAAATTTATCTCTGTTTCTTCCCCTCCTAAGTTAATCACTTGTAACATTTTGGTTCATTTTTTTCCCAGCTTCCAGAGATCTTTCTGCCATTTTTGGCTCTTTCCAGATCTATCTTTCCTATGTCCCTTGCCTCAGTTTTCCCAGACAAAACTGTATCTTAAATTCAATAAATGTCTATAATAATATTTCAGGCTTTGCATAAAACCTGTAAAGTAGATACTTTCTGTCACTGCATTCCAAATGTAATTATAAAACAGATCTCTGTTATTGCCTTCCAAATTCAGATATGAAACAGATTTCCAACTTCTTTCACCTGTTAGGCTTGTCCCACTCAATGGGCAGTACTCACTTCTTTAGGTCTCAGTAACCTGTGAGTAGAGAGGAGGGGGGAAGGTCATTGTAATAAATCTGCTTTCAATGATTTATGCTCCCTATCTCATACCAGTCATTTCTCCCCAAACTTACTCAAATATTTCTGAGGAATACCTAAACAGTACTGGATTCTTGTTGGTGAAATCTATAAGGTGTCTGTGCAACAGAAAACTTTGCTTATATTCCGGTTATAAAGTTTATTTGATTGTAAAGCTCTTTGTGTATATGTTATCTTGTGTCATGTTCTCCTCAAGTGGCCACTGAGATGAGGAGTCACGTAGTAGTAATTTATTAAGAAGATGATCTTAGAAGTAAACAGGGAAAGAGAGGGAACAGCAAAGTACAGAAAAAAGAGAAGCCAAGCACGTTTGTGATTTGGGGCGAAGTCCAGTTTCAGCCTTATCTACCTTGAGGCCAGGGAGCCAGAGTTTCAGACACTCGGACCTGTCTGTTATTGCCTCAGAGCTGCTCCAAGAGCTTAAACTTCCCATGCCACCGGCTCCCTGAAGAGTCCCAGTTGCAGGCCTTCAGAAGCCAAGCACAAAGCAGCTGTTATAGGTTCACAGAAAGAGGAAAAGGGATCCAGGGCATCTTCATGAAGCGTCAATAGTGTTCACTATTGCTGTGGACTGAACATTTGTGTCTGCCCCTAAATTCATTTATTGAAGCCTATCTTCCTGAGGCGATGATATATGGAGGTGAGGCCTTGGAGTGGTAGTCAGGTCATGGGCGTGGAGTCCTCATAAGTGGGATTAATGCTCTATTAGAAAAGATGGTCTTTCTCTCCACCGTGTGAGAATACAAGAAGAAACTTGGAACTTGGAATTCTCGGGCTCCAGAACTGTAAGAAACAAGTTTCTGTTGTTAAAGTCACTCAGTCTATGGTATCTTGTTATAGCAGCCTAAACTGACTAAGACAATTATGTATGTCAAAATCCTCACTAACCTGCTAGATCTGGGCTTTGTGGCTTTGCACCTCTCACAGCTAGCAGAAAATTCTATTATTAATGGTAATGCATATTGAATTTAATTCTATTAGAATTTTTCATAAAATCAATTTGTTTTTAACCCTTTGACCATTAAATTAGTTTTGATTTGAAATCCAAGACAGTTCAATTTCTGTAAAATTCACTTCTTTTCAGTAAGGTAACTTTAGCCACAGAGAAAATGTAAAATTTTATAATATATAACTAAGATATGTAGTTAGCATTGAGGTAAATGCATGAAGTGTAATGTCATCTACACATAGAACAATCATCAGTATTACATTTTATTTTAAAAGTGACTTTTTTTTTTTGAGTTGGAGTCTCACTCTGTCACCCAGACTGGAGTGCAGTGGCTGCTCCCAGCCACCGCAGCCTCGACCTGCTGGGTTCCAGAGATCCTTCCGCCTCAGCCTTCCAAGTAGCTGGAACTACAGGCGCGCACTACCAGCTAATTTTTTTGATTTATTGTAGAGATGAGGTCTTGCCAAGTTACCCAGGCGGGTCTCGAACCCGCGGGCTCAGGCAATCCACTCACCTCAGCCTCCCAAGGCGCAGGATTGCAGGCTGAGCCACCGAGCCCGGCTAAAAAAAAAGTGACTTTTAAAAAATCAGTTATTAGCCAGTTTAACAGAGACAGCAGTTCTATACTTTGTTAGGATTGGGGAATGGCAGTGAGCTATACATCTTTCCCTTCACACTCTAACAAATAGAAAGCACACCTTCATAGGGTGATCTGAAGTATTAAATGCATAAACAAAGATCTGAAAATCCCTACAGGATAGACTTTGCTTTAGCTTTGCTGGAAACACTTCTAGAAACTAAGGTCAAAGTAGGACTTTCAAATGAAAAGAAGTGATCCCAAGAGGCAGAACTGATCTAACATATCAGTCCATCAAAACTCAGGCAGAAAAGTTGCAAAATGGTTGGGTCCCCCCCTGTCCCCCCAAATAGCTTGCAATATGGGACCAGACTTATAAGGGCATGCTGTGTCTGAGTCTAGACAGAGAAAAGGGAAAGAAACGAGAGAAAACAACAACAAAAACCTAGGAGAAGCCTATTTCCTTTTTTGAGGCCTGCCTAGTTACTTTCTCCCTTAATAACATGACCCAGTGTTTTGCAAGCATACAAATACAAGCCTCACAAAATAGTGACTCTTTAGTGTGAAGCTACAATGAGACTAGTTCTCAATACATATTTCTTTTGCCACTCTGAACTGGGAGAGAAACAAAGCATTATTTGTCTATGAGCTAAAGCAGGAATATTAGGAAAAGAAGTAGCATGCATCCCACCCCCCTCCACACACACACACACACACACACACACACACACACACACACACACACACACACACACACACACACACACACACACACACACACACACACACACACACACACACACACACAGCCACCTGTTTTCGACCGTGGTTTTTACTGGTAACTGATCTGGGGTATTCAATTTCCCTCAAGAAATCTAATACCAGATGAGAGATCATGTAACCACAAAAACACAGTTTACGTGGAACTATTTCACAATTTATTATAGGTCATACACTACCAAAATAAGTTGAATGTAGTACAATGTATACTTATATGAGGCTCCTCAATTTACCTCATGATGTCCTTTTGTTATTTAAGAAGTACAAAATATTTCTCCTTACTTGGGACATTGATTTATCATCAACACAGGAAGTTTTCAAAGTATCAAATTTTATGGAGTGTAGTTAAGGTTAATAAATATAAGATACCAGAGACAGTTGTTCCATACTCATTAGACACTATTTTTCTTAATATGTACTTCTTGAAGGCCTGAGCTTTTTTCTTTGTTTCTTTACACAGTAATAGTCAACCCAATTCAGTTGAAGACCAAAAACTAGAGACATCTATAAATTTGAAAAGAATATCTTTGTAATACGAGTTTGGACAAACTAGATCAGAGAAGGGTGAAGCTGAATGTTCACCCAAGGTAGGTAACTGGAGATAGGCAATGAAGTGCTGTAGAATGTTATCTAAGGGATCATCTCATCGTAGGGAGCATGGCATCTGAAATGCAACTAGCATCTTCACTCCAGCTTGAAAGGACCGGGCTCAACTGAACTGAACTGGCTTCTAGGACTGACAGGCAACAGGCCAGAAGCTTTGTTCAGGCTTTGACAGAGAGTGCAGATGTGAGATTTCTCTCCCATGGATGAGCAAGGCTCCAAAGGTCAAGAGAACCATACACAGTCCAGGGATGACTACTGGCAGGGACATGGCCTATCCAGGCAAGAGGTTGGATTGCAACAATCTGATGGGATGTTTGTAAGAATGGTGATACCTGTCTCCTACAAAGTGCTAGATTTTCTGATTTGCACAAAGTGAAGAAACTGAGTGGGTAAGTGGAGAATTTTTGCATTTACAGCAAATAGAGTATTTGGAATCCAAAGAGCCAAGAGGCTTCCTCCAGATGCCTTGGCAGTGCCTAACAGAGCAGGACTGCAGGAACAAAGCCTCTTTTGCTCTGTGCTGTCTTATATCATTCAACAGAAGTGAGCTCCAGTGAGATGACAAAAAATAGCAGGAACAACAACGAGAGAGAGGAAGATCAGTCAGAATACTTATCTAGCAAAATAAAATTGCTAGTGAAAAAGAAGAAAAACTGAAAAAAAAGAATATTATGCAAATAAGATCAATTGCAACACCCACATGCACATAATTGATAATAAAATCTGAAATTCTATAGAAATATATCTGAAAACTTAGAATAAATGAGCAAATTCCTAATAAAATACCCATTGCCAATTAAGAAATGGGAAACTTGTACAGGCCAAACATAATAGAAGCGTTTTGAAAAGTGATTGAAGATATATTACTAGAAAAGGATCTAGAAAAACTGTAAACTATGTAGAAATTAACATAAATGGCACAGAAGTTATATGATTCTCAACCTTGACTATACATTCAAAATTACCTTGGAGAACCTGAAAAATTTTGATGCCCAGACTGTACCTCAGACAAAACATATCAGAATTTCCTAGTCAACTCCAGCCATCAGCAATTTTTAGAGCTTGTAAGTAATTCCAATGTGGTATTAAGTTCAAGAGCTGCTGGGCTATGTGAAGAAAAGTGTATAAAATTGTATTGAAGGATGTAACACAAAATCAAAATAAAATCTGAAGGGAACACACAATCTTTGATGAGAACATTAAATTTCATGGTACTGTTCATTCTCCTGAATTAATATATGTTTAATGAAATTTCAGTGTGAAACTCAACAGCTTTTTTTAATTGAAGAAAATGATCTTAAGGTTTACAATAAAAATAATTACCTAAGAACAGACAAGAAAAAGACCACAATGACTTACTGGATAATAGAAAATAAAAGGAATAGATTTAATATTGTGTTTGTATAAGACAAAAAATAATTAGATCAATGGGGCAGAATAGAGAATCCAGAAATGGCATCCAGTACATTGGAGAAGCAATGAATGATCTACGAAACATTTCAATTACGTGAAAAACTGATGAATTGTACAAAATACAGTACTGAAGGTTGTATATCCAGAAGAAAATAAAAGTGGACCCCCATCTTTTAAGTTTTATATAAACTCAAAATTGTTTGCCCTTTTAAATATACAGTAAAATAATGAATGTATGCATGTATACATATGTAAACTTTCCAGGTGACTTCATGTTAAAAACAGGGATGCATGGGACCTCCTTAGCCAGGATAGCTCAGTAGCTTCCCTTCTCTATTTCTCTCTAGTAATCATCGCAATTCTCCCCCTTTTCCTTTATCTTTCAAGATCCACAAGACTGTACCTCCTGTGCTCTTCACCTGCTTAGAAATTCCTACCATTTCACCTTCTCTTCTACCAGAGGTTTTGGGCACACAGAAGAACATGAATGGAACATAGAATATTCATTCATGTCCTCGTGTAGCATCTTTCTTGAAACCCTCACCAGAACCTGAAACATCAGGGGATGGAAACCACAGAGGGCCTAAATCTATCTATGGTAAAACATTGCTTTTATCATGACAAGCAGAAGAAATGGCCACTTGTTTTTTTGTTTTTCTTATTTATGCAAATAGATTTTCTCCTTGCTTTTTTTCAATTGAAAGAAAATATTTGGTATCTTAAGCTGTTTAATTGGTCTAGAAATTAATTCTGCTGAATTAGAAAATCACTATGGTAAATTGGCTTAGCAGAACAGCTTGTGGGAAATTCTGTTGGCCTTGATTACACAATGTATACATGTTGGACACCCATGCATGCTATGGGTCTAATTTCTTCTTGTATCTATATACTTATAAACACTCTATAATGGTGTAAATGTAGAGGTTCAGAGTTACTCTAGTAAAGATTTTTTTTTCCATTTACCAAAAACATCAGAATGTACATATTTAAATAAGCACTGCCTCGCCAAGGCAGTCCATGGCCAATGCCATTGTTGTTCGACTGTCATGTTTATTCCTCTTCTCTCAGAATTTTCCTTAGAGCCTATCACAGATTCTTTGAATCTCTTCAATAGTCCTTTGAGATAGTTTGCACAATTTGGAAACCACCAAAGTTATACGATGTAAAATCTGGATAGTTATATAGAATAAGGTTGGAAAAAATATATAGTCACATAGAATAAAGCTGAAATTCCCTGAGTATTGCTATGTGTGTACACCTACATGTACTTGTAAAAAATGCAATGAGTTCTATTTTTTTGAAGTCTCAAAAATTATTTTGAGCATAATTCCAAATATTTAATGTTTCTAGGAGACTATATTGAAACCATCACTCAGTTTGGATACAGCTGTCATTTTTGTGTGTGATTATACTTGATATCTTATGGTCATACCCTTTAAATATTACATTAAAACTCTTAGGGCACAGTCCCAGCGGGGCCTCCAGAATATTAGGTCAGGCCTGCTGGGTGTGTGGGGTGTCTGGTGTGCGACCTGGTGATGCATGAAAGATGCAAAGAATTGCACAGGAGTTAGACTAGAAAAAATAGTTTATTTAAAAAGTAAATTAGAGAGAGAGAGAGAGAAAAAGGAGATTTACCACCCCAAAGTAGGGAAAGGGGCCAAAGCTTTAGAAAACATGACGACGGGCCGCAGCTCAAAGAGCACATGGTCACACCAGAGTCTAGTAAGGCAATGGCCAAATGGCTGCTTGTGGTTGAGTCCTTTTAAACATTATCCTTGGTTGGGGGGAAGGTCATTAAGGTGATTGGGTGGTGGTCTGAACAACAGCGAGATGGGTGGGTTAGTCACTAATTGCTGCCATGGTGGTGGGCTAGATGGGAGACAAGGGGAGGGGAGGGTTCCTTGTCACAAAAGACTTGACAGACATTTGCAATCCACAAACTCCTTGACCAAAAAGTGGTCTATTATCTTATCATTTCTATGGCTTCAGCCAACCAAGCAGTGATCTTTGATCTTCCACTTTGATAAGGAACCTGAAGGTTTTCTAGAGATTATTATGCTGAACCATGAATTAAAAAGTTGGGCTGTCCTGGTCTTACACCTAATGGAGATTTGCCCAGGGGGTGGGGTAGGCTGCTGCTTGGCCTTCAGTAGAATGCCTGAACACTTCCTAAAACCTGCTTATTGGAAATTTACCTACATCTAACCTGTGCTATCTTCAAAGGATGTCAGGGGTAAAGTCTAAGAAAAATGGCTATGCTGCGACAAAAGACTATGCTGAACTAAGTTTATTCTAGGTTTCTGTAGGTACCTCCTTTCAAAAACATTAATATTTTTATTTCTTTTTAGATCCTTCACTGAAGTAAATCTCCTGAACAATTTCTCAAATGTCTCTCTATCTCTAATCTTAGCATATTTTTTCTGTCACCAAATCCCAGGCCAATGGACTCTCCTCAATCCCTATCCAACATTGCCTTTGAGATAAACAGAACTCTAGATGGTTCCAGGTTGTCTTCTCTGTTAAAGCCTTTTCATTTGTGCAGCACTTGTCTAGGAGATAGCATAATTAAATGTTGTGTTTCATCACAATTAGTTCTAACTAGCTAAAGCTGATTAACCACTAGCGACTTTGAGTTTACTCCCCTCACCCTCCATTATGTGACTCTTTCTATATCTAACTAGAGATTTTCATGACCAAGAAATAAAGAAATAGTTTACAGATCTTACGTACGCTGCTGTACTGTTCTCAGCCCTATATGAAAGGGTAGTTTTCAGAGCTTAATTAGGATAAACACCTGGACCTCCACTTTTTAGCACTTAAAACTTTGAGCTTTGCCCGTAGGCCCACTTATTCAGTTGTCTTCTAATAAGACCAGCTCTGGGCTACTCCTGTCTCTGTGGCCCACGGTTTTTCTGTTATTCTTTGCCATCTCTAACTAGCCTCTTCTATCTCACTACTATTTAATTATTTATAGTTCTCTAAACTTCTAGAGTTTATTGTACCGTACTTTACTTTTAAAATATGTTACTGGTTGGTATTCTTATTTTGTCATTTATATGACATTTATATGCCAAAATACATCCATGGTACAAGGCCTTAAGCACTCTCATTAAGAACAGGTTGTTGAGCCGGGCTCGGTGGCTCAGCCTGTAATCCCGCGCCTTTGGGAGGCTGAGGTGAGTGAATTGCCTGAGCCTGCGGGTTCGAGACCCGCCTGGGCAGTGAGACCTCATCTCTACAATAAATCAAAAAATCAGCTGGGTGTGGTGGCGCATGCCTGTAATTCCGGCTACTCGGAAGGCTGAGGCGGAAGGATCGCTGGAGCCCAGCAGGCCGAGGCTGCGGTGGCCGGGAGCGGCCACTGCACTCCAGTCTGGACGACAGAGTGAGACTCCAATTCAAAAAAAAAAAAAAAAAAGAACAGGTTGTTGATGTCTGATCTCCTTTTCCATCCCTAGGGCAGTGGTCTTCAAAATGTCTCAGATAGCAATATTAACATCACCTTGGAATTCACTAGAAAAACAAATTCTCAAGCTCCATCTCAGACCTGATAAATCAGAAACACCTGGGGGTGGGACCCAACATCCCATATTTAAATAAGCCATTCAATTGTTTCTAGCCACATTTTCAAATCTGACAATGATTTACCCAGAGTATTGCTTCTAGTAGTTTTTTAATGAATGCCTCTTATGTTGACCCTGATAATCCTTCTTTTCAAGTTGTCTTAAAATTAAAGGAGTCCAGCATTCTAGGTAAGAATGGAGAAAAGACACAAAGGATGAAGTAGAAATTTTAGACTCATGAGCAATTAGAAAGAACTATCTTCAGAAAGAAATTCAGTATACCTGTATCATATATCATGCTTATTTTCCCTACCTTGTGCACCTTCGTTGTTTGAGTCCACAAATCTTGCTAACCCCCCTGATTGCCTTCTGCAAGGTTACATATGGGTTCTGAGAAAAATCGTTCTCAACCTTCTGTCCCCTACTCCTATTTCAGTTTATCTCTTCACAGAATATCAATGATAACAGCAAAACTGCACAATTTCCGGGGAATCCTGGATCACTCACAGTCCTCTAGCAAGATTTTCTTTTTGCACCTCTATCTTCTTTTTGCACCTTTTCACTAGAGGTGAATATTTCTGATGTCTCACCTGTTCTATTGCTACCATGGTCTTTATGTCCATTGAAAGAGTTCCTTACCTGATAGCTCCCTGCACAGGTTGCTTGGAACACACATGAGTAAGGATTAAAGCTTGGAGTTGGAATTGGATGCTAAATGGTAAAGCAGGACAGACTAAACTTTTCTACAGTTTTGTTTTGTGCTGGGCCTATCTAGATCCTGTGAGCACCGGATAAATATTTGTTTGATTATCCTGAACTCTCTGGTGTGGTAGTATATATATCTAGGAATGGGACACAAGTGTCCGTATAATTTTATAAAATTTCTCTGTTAGTTTCGATGAGTAACCAAGGTTGAGAACTATGGTTTTGAATTTCCTAATTAAAGATTGTTTACAATGAGGTCCCATTACCTATTTTTCTTAATACTCTTCTTTCTACAGTCAGCGTTCAATGGTCAGACCACAACAGAATCAAAGAATTGCAAAGGAGATGAAAAACTGAACCATGTTTCAACAACTCTTGGAACAAAACAAGATACAGTTGTGAGGTGGTAAATGCTAATACTGTCTATCTCCTTTATCTGGTTTTTTTCTTCTCTACTCGGGTTTCCTATTCCACATTTGTGGTAGAATATCCACTATTCTTGAGGAAAACTATCTGGTAAACTTGCTAATTAATATTAAAGTTTTAGTGACCCAAAAGGTGACTACCTTCTCTTTGATGGGCATTTACATTTCCAAAGAAGTTATCTGAAGAGGAAAATGTCTAATTCAATGGGCTGAAATACTAATTGTTATATTGTAGGCTAGGGAGATATTGAATCCAAGGACTTTCCATCATGTTTGGTGAAACAGCATGCTGCCTCTCAGCTGTAGATTTCCAGACTCAGCATTGCAGAAAAAGGTATAGAAACGTGGGCTTGGGTCTGAGAGATGATAGCATAATAACTGATACCCAGAGACACAATTCATGAGATAACAAATGCACTTCCTGGCACATACAAGGCATTCAACAAATGCTTCTCACTGTCATTAACTCTATTGCTCCTTCCTCAATCACTCACTTTTAGAATCCTTAAAAACATTTTACAAATTTTTCAAACATTCAGGAAATTTAAAATAATGTCATATTTAGAGAAGAAATATCAACTGTAGCTAATTTCTGGACCTACACATCTTTTAAATTGTGTGATGGGAATCTCTTCATTTTTTAGAGCTACATTGATACATGTCACTTACAAACTTTGCTTGATCATTCCCTCTACTGATAATAAAATTTGTTGCCTTGGTTAGTTTGAGGATATACTTAACTCCCAACACCAAAAGCAAAGTGTGGGTTCAGACACTCGTACTTATAACTTAAAGACATTGTGAAATATAATATTAAATCATTCCTAAATAAATTATTCAAAGCTCAGTATCTTTCCACATGTTTAACATTTTGATAAACTTTTCTTTGAAGCATAAGTGAAGAGAAAAGGGTTACTAAGCACAAAAGGATAAAAGAGGCCTTTCACAATTTGCCAAGATATGCATCACTCACTTATGTCAAATCAAACAAAATGTTGTTTGAGAAACAAGAAGGAAAGCAAGGGAAAAGCTCCTTTATGCATGTTTCCTCTGACTACTCTCTAAGGAGATAAACCGTGACACAATCATAGAATCACTGCAGGAAACATTAGTCCACTGAGGCCACTTCCTCTGTATATAAGATCCAACTTGTGGTTATTTGTGTTGGATCAGCAGCTCAATACCCAGGAGCAGGGCTGGTAATCTAAGTGTGACATTAGATTTCCAGTATAATCAGTTATCTAACTGCACATCAAAATATATTCTGCATTTGCTCCTTTAATTAGCTATGTCCTAATTGAAAACATTTTGCTCGTGATTGGTTCTAATTTTCCTTCAAATCAAATTACTGTGGGAGATATTTAGCTTTTGAATTTATTTATAAAGAAGTTTATAGGCCAGGCGTGGTGGCTCATGCCTATAATCCCAGTACTTTGGAAGGCCAAGGTGAGAGGATTGCCAGAGCCCGAGAGTTCAAGACCAGCCTGGATGACTTGTTGAGACCTCATCTCTACAATTAAGAAAAAAAAAAAAAAATTAGCCGGGCATGGTGGCACATGCCTGTAGTTCCAGCTAATTGGAAGACTGATGCAAAAGGATCACCTGAGCCCAGCAGTTCAAGGCTCAGTGCCTGGAGCGAGCCATTGCCCTCCAGCCTGAGTGAGACTCCAACTCAGAAAAAAAAGAGAGAAGTTTATATATATTAAAAAAGAAATAAAATTAATGAATTTTCTATTTATTTTTTAAACAGAAAAGTCTTCCAATTCCTTTAGAGGTACAAAGGAAAACATTAAGATATTCAAGGTAAATAAATTAAATTTTGTCTAAGTGAGCTTCTGACTTTGGAGAGGTAGAAAAAATTATTTTGTTTTGTTGTTGATATGCCATTATAACATTAGTCTTTCAGGTACAACTCAGATTTCTGGGTCAGAGCAAAAGATCTTGTTTATTTAGAAGAGGCAATTCTCCAGTAAAGTGGCTCATTAGTCTCAGATTCCAGGAGTACTCAGTCTGGTCTACAAATTAAAGTAGCCATTTGAATTCCCTTTATGAAAATTATGCCTGCTAGGGCACTACCACATGTAACAAGGCCTTTATTTGCACATCCACAGTCCCAGGAAATCGAAGAAGGTGAATTTTGTGTTTTTAGATATGCTACTTTTGATAAACCCTAAGATTCAATATTAACAGTTAAATATGATCTTGCATTTCCCAAGATCATATTTAGCTTTGACGCCATCCTTAACTTAGTACTAAAAAAAAGTTAGAAAATGCAGAAAAAAAAGAGTTCCCAGTTATGTTTTTTGGACATATAGTTGGAAAGAAGTCAGATTAGGCTTTTTAAATAATGTCATACAATGTCACACAAAGAACTTCCTACAGTATACTCAAAGAGGTCAAATTGTGATTCACTTGAGAGTCATAGTCCTGAAATTACTGAATTGCATGTGTAGTGATTTAGCTTTAACTTCAGCATTTAATTTAACATTCATTATAGCTTCTCTTCCATACTGATCCTTGCCCTGAACAAGATGTCATTTCATAAACTCAATTAAACATGGTACTTACTGTGGTTTAAATACCAAGACAGATTAAACGTATTGTCCAATTTCACAGATCAGCAATGTTTCTCTTCCTGCATCACTTACCCATGACGGTAACATAAGGGATCAGTCTGTGCCAGTGAATGGACCAGAATTAAAACGGTATAAATATTGTTGTCCTGCATGAAAGACAAATGGGAGTTCTTCATCGACAGGGTCAGAAAGTTGCCTGATATACTGTGAAGTGGATACCCCACACATATGCATTTCAGCTTTTTAAAAATAAGCCAGGATGGTGTCTGGAAGGTAAAAACTCTCTTTCCAAATAGTTGAATTAAAATATTTAGTCAATAAATATATTGGTGATATTTTCATCAATACCTTGTTTTTTCAAGTTCATGCATTTTTCCATTTAGGAGGGACTTATAATTAATATATTTAAATAGCGAGAAACCAACATGAAACTGTTTTTTGTTCTTACCTCACAGCGGTCTCTAACTCACTCTCTCTTCTCCTGCCTAGGCATATACATCCTGATAACCACTGCTACACGTTGATGTGACTATGTCAGATACTGTTAATTGCATGCTCAATAGCCCACGTTTCTTATTCCTGTTTGCAATGATCATATTTTATTCATGTTTGTATTGTTGCAGCATGTTCACAGAACATGGATTCCTCTTCCAATCTGAAAGGATGAGCCAAAATTAGCCTAAGACATGAACATTATAGTAGACTGTATTATTTGCTCATAATTCTTTGTTTCCTCTCCACCCTTGCCATGCTTTAGTAACTAAAAAACGTACTTCCCAGTTTCACTGACTTTGGAGTTGGCTATATGATTGCCTGCCCAGTGAGATGTGGGTAGAAGTAATAGTGTGCCTATTCTAATCAGAAATTTTTTTTAAAAATTTATTTTTATATACAATAGCAAAAGCATTGAACATGGTCATCATCAATTGTACCCCACATGAGGGGTACAATTCAGGATTCGGTATACAAATGGTCATTGTACAGGTAAAGTTTGGGCCTGACTTTGGTCCCCACTTTGCCTGGTTTGAGATCAGGTACCCTTATTGATGAAGTGTGCCGCCCCTCCTTCCCCTGGCAGTGTCCTGCTACGGCCAATCCCTTTCATATAGTATCATGATAATTGTTCAGGGTCCACTTATGGGTGAGAACATGTGGTACTCAGTCTTTTTTTTTTCTGTGATGTATCACTGAGTATGATAGATTCTAAATCCATTCAAGTTGCTGCTAAGTTCATAATTCTTTCCTTCTTTATGGTTGCATAATATTCCATCATGAATATGTACCACGTTTTAAAAATCCAGACTACTTTCAATGGGCAGCATGGTTGGTTCCATGTTTTTGCTATTGTGAATAGTGCTGCAATAAACATGCATGCACAGTTATTATTATTATTTTTCTTTTTTTGTAGAATGTTTTGAGTTTCTCTGGGTATATCCCAGAAGGGGAATTGCTGGGTCGTGTGGATGGTCAAGTTTTAGATCTTTTAGGAATCTCCATATTATTTTTCACAGAGGTTGTACTAGTTTATAATTCCACCAACAGCGTAGAAGTGTTCCTTTTCCCCCATATCCTCTCCAGCATCTGTTGTGTTTGAGTTATTTATGATGACCATCCTGACTGGAGTTAGGTGGTATCTCAGTATGGCTTTAATTTGCATTTCTTTAATGACTAGTGAGACTGAGCACTTTTGCATGCATCTGTTGGTTGCTTATATGTCTTCTTTTGAGAAGTGTCTATTCATATTTTTTGCCCACTTTTTAATAGGGCTGTTTGTTTTTTTCATTTTACCACATAAAGCATAAAACCTCAAACTATAAGAACCTTAGATAATACAGGAGACACCCTTATGGAAATTGGAACTGGCAATCAGTTTCTGAACAAAACCCCATATGCCCATGCATGAAGAGATAAGATAGACAAGTGTGACTTCATCAAACTGACAAGTTTCTGCAAAGCAAAATAAATCAAGAGAGCTGGGGGACAGACAGCCCACAGACTGGGAAAAAATATTTACCAACTCTATATCTGACAAAGGCCTAACATTTAAGCAGAATTTTTAAGGAACTTCATGTGTTTCATTTTTCTTCTTGCACTCTTGCTCAGCATTATAAAAATCAGATGCCCTAGGTAGACTCTGTCCTTCAGTCTAAGTTCAGGAATGAGGGACTCTGGGAGCACACTTGAAACTCACCCATAGTGTGATGTAGAACTACTGCAACTAATCCACAAAATTCATGACCAAGAAATAATTGTTTGTTCTTGTAGGTCATTGATTTGTCATCATGTTTCGTAAGCATTATTGGAGTAAAAGTGAATTAATACAAATGTTGATGTAATTACCTTTTGTTTGTGCTTGATTTAGAGATAAACATTTGTCCCTGTCCTGGTTAATAGAATATATTTAAGAAGAATGAGTGACCCACACCTGTAATTCCAGCACTTTGGGAGACTGAGGCAGGAGAATTGCTTGAACCCAGGAATTCAAGACTAGTCTGGGCAATATAGAGAGATCAACATAGAAAGACTCATCTCTACATAAAAATAAACAAGTTCACTGGGTATGGTGGCACACACTTGTAGTCCTCATTACTTTGGAGGGTGAGATGGAAGGATTACTTACGCCCAGGTGGTAGAGATTGCAGTGAGCTGTGATTGTGCTTCTGCAACCTAGCCTGGGTGATGATAGAGTGAGATCTTAACTAAAAAAAAAAAAAAAAAAAAAAAAAGCCAAATAAATGAACTTATTAGTATGATTTTGACCTCATGAAAATGATAGCAAAAATATTTTTATTGACTTTATTGTTTAAAGTCATAATTATTAGAGTTGTATTAGTAGTCTTATAGCTGTGAGAAATTACATAGGATGAAAACCGAATATGTTGACAGTGGCTGAGCAGAAAGAGAGAAGATGAATGATTGATGACATTGTTAAGCTACTGCAGGAATCCTGGTAACGTCCATTTCTAAAGGTCTTGTTGTATATAAAAATTGAACAGCCGGGTTCAGTGGCTCAGCCTGTAATCCCTCGCCTTTGGGAGGCTGAGGTGAGTGGATTGCCTGAGCCCACAGGTTCGAGACCCGCCTGGGCAGCGAGACCCCACCTCTACAATAAATCAAAAAATCAGCCGGTCGTGGTAGCGCATGCCTGTAATTCCAGCTACTCAGAAGGCTGAGGCGGAAGGATCGCCGGAGCCCAGCAGGCGATGCTGTGGTGGCCAGGAGCGGCCACTGCACTCCAGTCTGGGTGACCAAGTGAGACTCCAACTCAAAAAAAAAAAAAAATTGAATTATTTTATTGTGTAAGTTGTTACTGGTAACTCACCTGTATTTGCAGCTCAATGTAGCCAAATAATAATGTATGTTTCTAGAAATATATTTGCCTGCACTTATTTTAAGATGTGTGGATCATGTACACATGCAGACATTTTTAAAGTTATTATTCTACATAAATTGTACTATTTTTCATTTAAAACATAATATGATATTGTGCTATATTCTAGGACCTATATACAACAAAATCAAAATAGGTCTCATTTTGAAAGCCTAGTACTCTATGCATGAATACACTATGCCTTTATATTGAGTTAGTAATCTAGAAGATCAGCTTCAGTTAGTTATTATTTTAAAATAAATTGTAAAATATATAAAAAGATAAATAACATAAAATAAAAGTTAAATGACCTGAAAATTAAATTCATAAGTTAAATAGAGATGTAAAGGAGTTATTAAGGTACAACAGGGAAAATGAAAAGTATTCAAAGAAATAATAGAAGAAAACTTTAAAAGCTAGAATAAAATCCTATAGTTTCATTACCCACTCAGTGCTAAGTTAAATGCATTTTTTAGAAATATCCTTAAAGCAGGTACAATTTTTGAGTATGTATATGTGCATGTGTGTGTGCATGTGTGTGGCTGTATCTACAAATTTTTAAAATACATTTATTAAAATATTACATACATCCATCTAAGAAAAAAATTTAAGTTTGATGAATGTTTACATTGTGAACACAGCCACGTGACTATCAAATCAGGAAATAACACAACTATTACCTTGTCTCATGTTCCCTAGCAATTATTACCCCTTCCCCCCCCAAAGGCCACTATTATCCTAATTTCTCACACAAAAGATTGTCTTTGCATGTGTATTGAACTTTATATAAACGAAATCTTACTCAGTACATTATTTGTGATGAAATCTATATTGTTATGAACAATAATGCATATTTATTCATTATTCCATAGTATTCCATGTACAGACACATCATAGTTTATCCTTTTTCTGCCTGATGAATATTTGGGTTGGTTTCAGTCTTGGTGATTTTGAATATGATGTTTTAAATAGTCTCATCCTTTTTTTAAGTGAAAAAGTGTGAGAATTTTTAGCTGGACAGAAAAAGTGCTATCTTTTAATACAGTTATCTGAATTTTTGACTCTTGACCAAAATCACCTCAATGAGATTTAAAGTGTAATGTAAAGTCAAGAAATTCCTCTTAGTGACCTGACCTGCAGAATTTTTTTTTGTTTTTTTGTTTGTTTGTTTTCTTTTAACTGCTGGCTTGCTATTGGATTAATTGGTTAGACAAATCTGGCTTGGTCACACAGTCAAGGGGGTCATAAAAGACTTGCTGATAGTTTCTCCTTTGAGTTCTCTTGAAACCAAGAATCCTAGCACAAACCTTGGAATTTCAAGCTGGAGACAGAACACAGTCTGTGTATGTGAATATGGAGATCCCTGGGGAGCTTGCACGTGGGATGTCTTTTGGACTGCCAGTGATTGACTGCACTTTCCCTTACTGCACCATGTCCTTTGCCTTTAAATAAAAGCTGTATGTAAATATGATCTGTGGCATGTGGTGATTCCTTTCAAACATCCAAACTTAGAAAACTTCAATATCAGGTACATCTATCTTGAGAAAATACCTAGGAATTAATTTGTGACTCATTAAGGACACACAAATTGAATGTTGGAAGATACAGCCAAGGGTTTCTGAATAGTTGTATCTGTTTATAGTCCTCCCAGTAGTGTGGGAATGTTCCACTTTCTTGCCATTACTTAGTGTAGTCTTTTTTTCTTTATCCAGCTGTAGCTTAAAAAAAATTTTTTTTCTTTAATTTTTAAATAATTTCAAACTTAGACAAAGGTTTCAAAGTAAAATACAAAGAAATCTTTCCTCAAACCACTAGAAAGTAAGTTGCTGACCCGATGCCTAATCACCACCATATATTTTGGGGTCTACTTCTTACAAACAAGATTTCTCCTCCATAGTCACAACATTATCAGCATTGATTGCATTGCCATTAATACACTGCTACTGCCTAATCCTCAGACCCCATCCAAGACACTGGTGTTCTACACCAAGTTACCCTTGTGTATAGTCACTCTTCTCACTCTACTCTGGCTCCATCATCTCATGTCTGGCCACAGTCGTTCTTGGATGTCACCCTTGGACTCTGGCCTCCTTTCTGGATCACCACTCCTTTCACACAGATACTCAGGTTCTGACACTCCAACTATGTCACACCTCTGTTGTCATCCTGCTTGGGGCTTTGCCACCACTTCTGTGTGACAGCCTTCTCCCATCCTTTGGCTTCAATACCTGTCACCTTGGAGCACTCATATACAGATTTCCTTTTCACATTGCTTAGGTATCCTACACTAAACTACCTCTTTCACACAGGCATAGTTTTTATCCTCCTCTCTCTTTCTGAAGACCCATTCTGTGCCACTGCCCTGTATGGATGGTCTCTTCCCACTAACCCCTTAGGCTTAGACACCAAATGCTGGAATATACTTCTATCTGGATGCTCTTGTCACCCTGTTTGGATTCTGACACCCCATGTGGACCTACATGCACTGAAGCCCTTACCCAGCTGTGACTTCACTCAACACCAGGCAATCTTCTTATGTAGTCATCCTCCTTACTTGTTTGGGCTTCCACAATCTGTTCTGTGCCACCATGCTCCTTCCCATGTGGAGGCAGATACAGCCTGTATTCTGTACCACCAAATGATTTTAGGATTCAATTGCTTAAGCAGGAGAAAAGAAGAAAGGGGAGGGGGCAAAAGAAGATAGAAAGTAAAGGAACAAGGAAGGGGAAGAGGAAAAGAAAAAGCTCATTTTTGGTTTTAATTTGCAATTGCCTAATTACTCATTAGGTTGAACACATTTCATGAGTTTATTAACTAGTTGAGCATCCCATTCAGTGCAGTGTCTGTTGAAAGTCTTTTACCCAGTTTTCTATTTGGGTGTCAGCCTTAAAAAAAAGCCACGAATTTTTATAAATTCTTTATGTGTTTTGGATATGAGACTTTTTCAGTTATATGTTTTGCATGTATCTTTTCCCAATCTTGATATTTCAGGTGACCTAATCATAAATTTTGGTGGAAAGATTGCTTCCAATTTTCATGTAGTCTTTTTCTTTGTGATTGGTTTGTTTTTATTTGTTTGCTTGCTTGTTTTTATAATTTTTAAAAATTATTTATTTATTTATTTATTTATTTATTTATTTTTGATTTGGAGTCTCACTCTGTCGCCCAGACTGGAGTGCAGAGGCCGCTCCCGGCCACCGCAGCCTCGACCTGCTGGGCTCCGGCGATCCTTCTGCCTCAGCCTTCCATGTAGCTGGAACTACAGGTGTGCGCTACCACACCCAGCTAATTTTTTTGATTTATTGTAGAGATGAGGTCTTACCAAGTTGCCCAGGCGGGTCTCGAACCAATATCAAAGCCATGAAGATATGTTTACTATTATATTACAAAGTATTTAATATTTTCCTTTTATATTTAGCACTAGAATTTATCTCTTAATAATTTTTTTATTTTAATGTGTAATTGATGTATGAAATCAATTTTTATCTTTTTAAATCACTGGTCAATTTTTTTATTTTCCCACATAGGAATAACTATTTCACCCAGCATCATTTATTGAAAAGACTTTCATTTGTCTACTGTTCTAGAGTACTCTCGTTGTCATAAATCACCTGTCCATATATGTGTTGATCTGTTTTTATCTGCTTAATTTTGTTTCCTTGGTCAGTTTTCCTATTATTAAAAACAATGTTACCTTCATCACTGGAGCTTTGTGTAGGAGAAGGAGGGATTAAACTTTAATTTTGAACTGCAATTTGAATGCAAACTTACAGAAAAATTGTGAAAATGGTACATAGAGTTTTTGTATACCTCACCCTGCGCTTTCCTTGATGTTTTTATCTTACATAACCATAGCACAATCATCTAAACTAAGAAATTAACTTTGGTACTAAACTCTTATTTAAGTTGAAGACCTTATTACATCTCATCTGTTTTTCCACTAATGTCTTTTTTTCTGTTTCAGGATTTTGTTTAGGATCCCATCCTGCATTTAATTATCATGTCTCCTTAGTCTCCTCTAATCTGTAGCTGTTTCTTACTCTTTTTTTTTTTGGTGATTTTTTAGAAATGTATTACCTTTAAAGAGTACAGGTTGCCTATTTTGTAGGATGTTCTTCAGTCCGGGTTTGTTTGATATTTTCTTATGGCTGGATTGAAGGTATGTATACTAAGCAAGGATAATCAGAAGCTATGTGCTCTTCTTGGTGTATGGTTGCAGTGAGCTTATGATGACTGTATGTCTTATTATTGATGGTATTTTACCCTGATTGCTTTGTTAAAGTTATGTCTTCTGTATTTCTTTACTGTAAAGCTACAGTCTTTTCCACTGCAGCCAATGTATATCCTGGGGGAGATAACTTGAGACAATGCAAATGTCCCTTTTATCCCACTTTTGCCCACCAATTTGCACATCAATTGGATGAATGGAACTTGTCTCTAGTGATTATTATTGTAGCGATCGCTTAATGGTGATTTTCTTTTTTTTCTTTTTAGTTGGAGTCTCACTCTGTCACCCAGACTGGAGTGCAGTGGCTGCTCGGACCACTGCAGCCTCGACCTACTGAGTTCTGGCTATCCTCCCGCCTCAGCCTTCCAAGTAACTGGAACTATAGGCATGTGCTACCACGCCCGGCTCATTTTGATTTATTGTAGAGATGAGGTCTCGCCCAGTTGCCCAGGCGGGTCTCGAACCTGCGGGCTCAGGCAATCCACTCACCTCAGCCTCCCAAAGGTGCGGGATTACAGGCTGAGCCACCGAGCCTGGCTTAATGGTGATTTTCTATGTCCCTCTTTCCTTCCACATTTATTACTTAGAATTTTTCTATAAGCAAGCATTGTCTTTCTCCCACCATATTTTCATTTATTTAATAATTGTTTATTCAACTATTTATATGGGCAAAGACTTATGGATATTTATTTTATTCTATGGAACAAAACCAATAATGTTAGTATTTATTATATTGTTCAAATTGTTTGAGTTCACCATTAGGAGCTACTTCAGGATGGCTACTGAGTTGTTTCAGCAAACACCCATCTTTTTCTTCTCTTTCTTTCTTTTTTTAAATCATTAAAAAAAAAAAAAA